>NC_088873.1:29966715-30199622 GCF_032884065.1 Artemia franciscana
TAATCATCTTGATCAGATTTCTGTTTGATAATCGCACTATTTCAGCTCTGGCTTTTATACGATTTTGAAGATGTTTTAATGACGGGTTTTGCGGTTGATGAAAAAGTTCCGTCATAGTGTGAACAAAAAACTACCGAAAATCTTTAAGGTCATAGAACTGTCTCATTGTATACAAAATTTTAATTACTTTGAAGTGTTACATTTAACCGCAGAAAAAGTACTGTTTTAAAGTCTTCGCAGTTAAACAAAGCAACTGCGTGTGGACCGATTTAGAAGGGTGAAATGGCCACTTTAGGCAAGTAAGCATATCTACAATTTATTTCAGGGGGAGAGCTAGTGCTACTATTAGTACTAACAACTTATTGGAGCACCAAGCCGCCCGAGGCCAAGACGGATACGCACGCTCATTCTCCATCCCAGTGTGTTCAAAGCCTGCCTCTTAACACCCTCCCAAGAAGTTCCCATTTCCCTTAAATCTTTCCTTACAAGATTCTCCCACATCGTTAGGGGTGACCTGCTTTTCATATGTCCCTAGACGGTTGCCCGACAAGGATAATCTTTGACAGTCTGTCATTCTTCACCCGCAGAATGTGTCCTAGCCATCTCTTGATGACAAAATGTTTGTCTGACTTGTAAAAACGTAATGAAAATGCATAAAAACCTATTTTTGATGTTTTTTTACGGGTTTCGGTGCACACCCCTCCTCCCTCAAACAGGAGTCCTGGATACAACCTTCGGGCTTATATGTCAGTTTCTACCTTCACCCGCCCCTCGTCTCTCCGTTAGAACTAATGCTGAATTCTCTAGATTAAATAAGACTTACAATAAGTTTCCCCCAGGGATGATCGTATCAAAATTTGGATCCTAGAAGATCGAGATAGAAATTATTCGAAAAAAATAAAATTTGAAGTGGCCAAACATAACGGAGCGCAAATGGCCCCCATCTCCTGCCCCTTCCACCCCAAAGATATCGGAATGAAATTCTGAGATATAGTCCTAGTCCGTTTTTATAAGTAGAAAGTGATTTGAGACCAACTAGCCCCTGTCCTGAATATTTTTTTTGATATCTGGTCCTTTTGTCTTTTCGGTAATTTTCTTTTCTTTTCTTTTTTGATAAATCCAGTTGATTTGTTGTTTCTGTTAGTTGATTGTTTAATTATTCTTTAGTTAAGTTTCTGCCCTAGTCAAGCACTTTTGTATTTTCCTGGCAGATTATGTACGTGTAATTATATGGTTTTGTTTAAATATATATGATTGAATTGAATTGTTACCGCTTAGGACATCTGATCGATATTTTAACATACTTTTTTTGTACTTAGTCTTTGGCTGCTCAATTCTGCATATGGGGTAATAATTCTTAGGGGGTTAACGTAGACTCTCCTATTAGACAAATGAACCCTAAGGCGAAATTATGAGGAGTGAACATAAGATATTAAGGCGAAAAATTCAAGAAAAAAAAATAGTAAATAGGTTTATAAAATGTTTACTGTCCTAAAAGAAAAATTAAAAAGGAGATTGGCGAAAGAAGGGAAAGTTAATATAATAAATTTAAGCGAGAGATTAAAAAAGAAGACAATTTACAAATAGGCTAATAATTATTTATTATCGTATAATAAAATTGAAAAAAAATTGTACACCTCTGTGTGCAAATGCCTTTGGATTGAGTTTAAATTTTAAAGTCACCCATCAAAAGCTGCGAGCCTGAGAATAATTGCCTGTTGAAATAACTATGCCTTTTGAATTGACCTATTTTTTATGCTTTTTTATTATTTGCAAAATTTGAAACATCCACTTTAATAAGATACTTTAACAAAGAGAAAAGAGATATACACCTCAAATCCAATAAAATATAAGGGAATATCTACTAAGAGAGGTATTAAAACTTAAAACGAACAAAAATTACCCTTCATATGGGGGTGCTGCCATTTCGTCAATATCCGTTCTTCACACCAACGTTTAACCAATGATCCTCTGCCGGCATTTGGTGGGCAGCCCATGCAACCAATCGGTGAAGATTTACCGAATGCCTTTCAAAAGCGAGTAAATCAACCCTTGCATTTTCGACGCCATGTGATGCAAATAATATTACTTTGCTTTTTATCGAAACCCTCTTTGTAAAAGAATGGATTTTTGAAGCATTCGAAACAAAAAGGCTCGCTGTAACATAAAGAGCGGGTAATAAGGGGAAGGTACTCTAATTCATATTTAGGACAATTCTTTTTTTAAAGTTTGAATGTCATTCTTTACTTTTATGAGGAGAAAACTTGTCTTTTTTTTATCTGGGAAGTTTACCATGAAATCACGTAACAAAACGGTGGTACGTTCCTTCCTATGCTAAACAGCTACTTGATTGATTACATACGCCGTAAACGTTATGGTCTTGAAAATGAAACAGTTCATTGTAACGAACTGTACGTAAGGAAAAACCTAATCTAATAGTAACCAATGCTCTAAAAAGAAGATTTTGGTAACATTATATGGAATAAAAAAATTGGCTTTTTATGGCAATTCGAAATACGCAAAATTTATTAAGGTTAAAGTTACCTATCAAATTACGATCCTGAGAATAATTGCCTGAAAAAGGAGGAAACCACTCCCAAGAGGATTAGGGACCTTTATTAAAATTGTATAATCAAATCCAGCACATTAGAGTCATGCTGTCGAGGCTTCAAAACCCCGACTGCAAAAATACAGAATTTCGCCTTTTTTCAAACGGAAGTGTGTTTATTTGGTTTTTTTTTATCTAAGTTTTGATTGTTTTCAATTAATAACCCTAAAATGGAGAGACAGCTCATTCGAACGAAAATTAAAAGCTTTAAGGCCTTTTGAAGTAGCCCAAAAGATTGTACCAGAGCAATGTTTAGCCAAACACTTGCTCAATGCGGATAGTTCTCCGATGCTAGAAGTTTTGTCTGACCATTTATATTTTATTAGGCATGCTAAAACTACTACTGGCCGTCAATCTGGTGGCTTATTAGTTGCTGCCAATAAAAAGTTTAGAAGTAGTTGTCTTGGATCTCTAGAAATCTATACCTCGCAGTTGATTTAGGTAGTATTGTTCTTGTTTCTGTTTATATGCCAACTAATTATCGAAATTCTATATCTAACCGACAATATGCGTCAGCTTGTGCGTCCATGTCAAAATTACTGCATAAAGTTAAGTCATCAAATAAATCGCTTCTTCAGCGGTTTTAGAAGATGCTTTGGGATAATATTGACATACCGCTATATCAAAGTGTTTTGAATTCTATGCCGTCTAAAATCAAAGTTCCTTTTCACCTTCTTTCTACAACGCTGAAGGGCAGCAGCCTTGATCTAGATTGCTATCTTACTGAGATTACTCATTCAATTAAAGTAGCTGCCTCAGCGGCAGTACGATCTGAGAGAATTAGGGTTGATGCAGGGTAAAAAGGCTGTAGCGGTGACCCAGAGCTACAACTTGCAAAGAGCCGACACAAGTTTAAGTTAAGATCTAGGGGGGTTGTGATCGCCCCAGATCTGGTTAATTTTTAGAATCCTAAAAATTGACTAAAAAAGAGTACGAGAAAGCTGTGCTGCTCTTCCAGAGAAGGCAAGTATCTATTCCGTTTCGTGATATCCGAAATCATCCGCTGCTACTATGGAGCAAAGTATCAAAGTTCACTTCATCGTCTTGTTCACACTCTAACCCTATTGATGTAACTTCCTGGGAATAACGCTTCCCTCGTTATTCTCTGATAGCCCCCCACCAATGGACACCATTTTTCGGCATATTCTCTTTCACCATTTTTCTCAACTAGAACATAGCCGAAGTCTTGTTTCTATCACGCCATCGTCAGTTCTTACGCTAATTTGTCTCCTCAAAAAAGGCAAAGTTCCTTGTTCTGACGGACTTCAACCTGATCATTTGATATGGTACCGCAAAATTAGTTGAGCATATGGCATTACTTTTCATAGCTTGTATTGCGCAGCAATTTGCACTGACTGCACTATGCGAGCGCATTGTGACGTGTGTCCCAAAAAATAATAAGGACCCTCAATCTTATGACTCTTATCGTCCAATTACAGTTTTTTCAGTTATTGGAAAATTATTTGAAAAAAATTCTTCATTTAAAAATCTCGAATAGGTGTGATCATGGAGATCATCAGTTTGGTTTTCGTGCGGGTCTTGGTGTTGGGAATGCACATGCAGTTTTCGTGTCTATTTTAAAGAGGTATGAGAGAATGAAAAACCCTTTACATGTTTGTGCAATATTTATTTCTAAAGCATTTGATTTGATCCTACACTCCCAAGCTGTTCTAGCACTTTTAAGGAGTTGGGTAAACCCATTCATTTGCGCCTCCCTGTGGTAATGGTATCAAAACTTCTATACATGTCCTAGTCGAAAATATTTAGAGCAGCCGAATTTCTTTGCGCCACGGAGCAAAACAGGGTTCAGTGTTAAGTCTTGCAATCTTTAACAATGCCAGCCGCTGTGCAACCCGCAGAATACCGCATTTTCTTATCGAGCCATCCATTGATGCCAGTCACCTTTCGTATACTGATGAAATTCTTCTGATGTCTGATAATTTTTAATCACTGCAGGCTGCTGTGAGAAGCCTTGATGTCGGGTTGGCTGACATCGGGCTTTCAATCGCTTCTGGTAAAACTCAATTTCTCGTTTTGTGGTTGTCATCACCCTCCCGATTAAAAAATTCAGGTAGTGATTCAATTTTTGCCACTGCGTCTCTCAAGTATCCTGGACTTGCATTCGGGAGCTCGATTCAAGCAACAAGGTCACTAACAATAAATGTGTTGAGAGAGAAATTGAGAAAGTCCTTTTGGTCCCCTAACAATTATATCTCCAAACGTTACGGAGTCTTTGAGATATGTCATAAGATGGATGTTTTAGAAGGCAGATTCAGACAGCAATCTGAGTCAATCGTAGATTTTCCATTGGGGTGTATTAATTGTTTGTGAGTCATTGTTAGTGTTTTTTTCAGTGTTTGTGATGATGACAAGTTTTTATGGCATTTGCCCGTCGACCAAGTACCATATAGGGATCATAATTTCTGTCCGTCTGTCGAGTCTGTCGGTCCTGGTTTTGCTAGTTTGGGCACTTCCAGATAAGCTAGGACGATGGAAGTTGGCAGGCGTATCAGGGACTGGACCAAATTAAATTGGAAATAGTCGCTTCTCCGATTCGACCATCTGGAGGAAGGGGGAAGTGGAGGGACGGTTAATTCGGGAAAATTGAGGTATTTTTAATTTACGAACGTGTGATCAGATCTTAATGAAATTGGATGTTTAAAAGACCTCGTGTCTAAAAGCTTTTATTTTGAACCCCGACTGGATCCGGTGACATTGGGGGGAGTTGGGGTGGGAAACCGGAAATCTTGGAAAACGCTTAGAATGGAGAGATAGGGATGAAACTTGGTGGGAAGAATAAGCAAAAGTCCTAAATAAGTGATTGACATAACCAGACTGGGTCTGCTCTCTTTGGGGGAGTTGGGGAGGGGGTATTTCTAGTGCTTTAGTGAGTTCGGTGCTTTGGACGTTTTGGGACGATAAAAGTTTGTAGGCCTGTCAGGGACCTTCAAAAATTGACTTAATAACAGTCTTTCCCCGGTTCGATCATCTGTGGGGGGGCTGGAGGGAGGGGAAATCGTGAAAATTGAGGTATGTTGATCTTATGAATGGGTGATTGGATCTTAATCAAACTTGATATATCGAAAGATCTCATGTCTCAGATTCTCCATTGTCAAATCGGATTGGATCCGGGGCATTGGGGTATGGAGCGGGGAAACGGAAATAACCAGATATCTTGGAAAACGCTTGGAGTGCAGAGATCGGGATGAAACTTGAAGGGAAGAATAAGCACAAGTTCTAGATACGTGACTGACACAACCAGACCGGATCCAATCTCTTTGGGGGAGCTGGGGGGATTTCTAGTCCTTTTGCAAGTTCGGTGCTTCTTGACGTGCTAGGACGATGAAAATTAGCAGGTTTGTCAGGGACCTGCACAAATTGACTTGAGAACAGTCGTTTGTCCTTCTGACCTCGTCACAAGTGCTATAAGAGCTCTTTGCTCTTGTTATTATGTATAATTATTTTTCCGTACTCCTCTAAGTGCATTTTTGTATGTATAGAGGGTTCAAATAAATTATTATTATTATTATTAAAGAGGGCCAAGTTGCTGCCAATTGAAAGTTTTGAGTTAGCCAAAATAAAATTAAAACTAAATATTCAACTTCTCAGTTTCAGAGATAGTAATGCAGTGCAATGACACATCTGTTCCTAAAGAGTCACGTAGTTTATCCACAGTAAACGGCTTTTATATAGACATTTATTTTAAAGCTTCATTCAGCCAAGTTTATAATGTTCTAAAAATTTATGCACGGTGATGAATAATTGTCTATCAGCTCTTGCAGAGGAGAGCGGGGGGAGGGTTAATGTTTAGGTATGGGGTGGCATAATCCCTCAAAAAGCGCCTTTTTGTGCCAAAATTGTTAAACTCTCCTTGATCCTTCAGATAAATATAGAAGAGGATCGGAGAAGGAGTATATATAAATCCTTAGTTAATCTAATCATTTGAATTAAGCCTAAATATTGCTACCTTCTTATAAAAAGTGTTTTTTATGTAAAATTAAAAAGTTATAACTTAAAATGCAGAGAGCGGGGCATCTTAAGTGCTGTCAGGGAATTTCGAAGGACGAGGTTGGCACGAGTTACCAAGAACTTTGTTTTTATAGACACTTAAATGGAAATATTGTGTTTTATGCTTATTTTTTAAACGCTAGACAGTTCGTGTCAGCGAACTCTAGGTAAGGAGCAAATCCTTAGTAACCACGATTAAAAAAAAACAAATTTCTAAAATAATATATAAATTAAAAGAGTTAAATTTTTATGGTACTTCCAAATATATAAAATTCATTAAGTTTAAAGCTACCCCCAAAAAAGTTAGGGTCTGAGAAAATTTGCTTCCTTTACTAAAAAGTTTTTTTTCTGTTTTTTTTTTAGGAATGATCATATCAGACCAATAGTCCTAGAATACTCTAAAGAGGCCTTTCAGAAAGGATTTTGAAGGTTTTATCGGCATCTTAAAGTAAAAAAGGTTGTGCTCTTGCAAAGTGACGTTTTCAGTCATTTTGTCACCCAAAACAGCAATTCTGGGTCAAAGAATGTCAACTGCAACCGAGTGAAAAATCTGAGGCAATAAATCGATTTAAAAGTATATAAATAATATATTTATCTTTCCAGTTTCAGAAACAGTAATTTCGCGGTGGCACACTTATTCGTGAAGATGCAAGTTGTCCAGACTAAATAAATGATTAACCTATTATACGGTAAATGTTTATTTTAGTCTATAATACAGGATTGGTGAAAATATTATTTGGAATAATACTGCAAACGCAGAAACTGGCCAATGATCATAACTGTATGGTTATATAATACAACATACAATAATCTAGGCACTTAATAGGGATAAAACTTAATATCGTTCCTTAATTCCAAAAAAAATTGAATCTTGCAGAAGTATTATTTTTTACTCTGTATCAGCATGCAAATCCTATTAACCAATCAGTAAGATTTCGTTTTTAAACAAATAAGACGGTTTTTCCCTCTCAATTCTTTTTCGTTTTTAATTAAAAAAAACAGGGATTATTAAATTTTATAGCAATCAGCTATTATTTGTGCAAAAATAAGTACTGATTTACCAAAGATGTCCTTTTTTTGTCAATTTGAATTGTCTGGTTAACCGTAACTAGTTTGCTACTTTTGATTTTTTTTTTTTTTAACAGCCTAATTTTTTATTAATTCATTTACTAGTATGTTACTAATTCAGTTAGTAAGAATATAAAAATAAAGCCATTCAGATTCTTAACCCATTACTTAAATGCTAACTTATTACGACTTATAGTTTTTTTTATATGAAAATAGTAAACAATTATACGATGTAGTTCAACTATACGGTAATATATTAAACATAACATTGATTGTGACAAGTAGTTATAAAATTTCTATCGTAGGTCTACGAGACTGGCTGCATCTAGCCCTAACCTTAGTGCCACTAGCTCTGGCCTCATTGGAAATCACCCGAATTTGGACTGAACTCTCTTGACTCTGGTTCTACCTTCAGGCTTCCAAAGCACAGGAGACCCTAGCAGTCAACCCCTTGGCTTACATCTTCAATAGACCCGACTGTATATACTGAAGCTGACGACACTAGGTTGTAAAATGAAAACTATCTGATACTTGGCAATTGTACTTGGATATTAATAATAGCCTGAACAACAAGATGGTTAGTCGTTGAACAAGGTTTTTACCATATTGATTCACGAGTAAAGCTTGATCAATTTTTTCACTTCAAGGGTTTTTTTTATGCGTCACAGGTACTTTGAATTAAAACGTGACCACCATTAGGAGTACAAATTGGAAGGATTTCCCCGTTCTGCCTAGATTTTGAAAAATACCTTTTTCGGGGTATTTTCATCGAAAAATACTTTTTTTTGTATCGTCATTAAAAAAAAAATTGTGTATCGTCGTTTTGTATCGTCAAGTCTATGGAAGGAAGCCCATAGACTTTGAAAAATATATTTCCCTCCTCTCCCCCTATTTCCGTGAATTGGCGCCACTGCCCATAGCCAGATACATACCCATGCACTCCTTTAGTCCATCGTAATTTAAAGCAGTTTTCTTGTCTGAAGAAGCTTAGAGGTATCGGGACAATTAAATTTTAGATCGAAAATGAGGAAATTGCAGTTTTTCTTGGGAGGGGTCGACCAGCCTATTGAAAGTGGGTATTCATTGTAAAGCAATTTTACTATCTCTCTTTAAATACACCTAGAACAAAACCGAAATGCTTTCTTCTTTAAGTTTGTTCATTAGAAAAGTAGAATGATTAAACTATGGATGAACTATTAATTAATTGGAATAATAAAATGTTAAATTCAAAGGAACTGGGACAGGGAAAAGAGGAGAAATACCAAATGAAATTCAAATGTCAGTATCATTTTTTCCAAAAATAGAGATGACATTTAGTACCATTTTCCGATTTAATCTTCATGAGGTAGGCCAGTTTAACAAACAGTTCAAAGAAAAACTAAGTAGCCTACTAATTCCACTCAATTGCACAGTCAAACATTATCTTTTTAATTCTGCATTCAGAAAGAAACTACTCTGTCTGCAGCGCCGAGTGCTTAATATTTCCTATAATCCGTCTCTACCTATTTTATTCCATTTTCTTAGGTCCATACTTTACAAAACGAAAATTAAAACATTTTTAGTTTAATTTTCACACACACACACACATATATATATATATATATATATATATATATATATATATATATATATATATATATATATATATATATATATATATATATATATATATATATATATATATATATATATATATATATATATATATATATATATATATATATATATATATATATATATATATATGGCTTTTAGCTTTGATTGGAAATCACCACCTTTAGATCCCTCATCTATCTATGCACAACATTCTGTGTCAATTTATTAATTCATTTACTAGTATGTTACTAATTCAGTTAGTAAGAATATAAAAATAAAGCCATTCAGATTCTTAACCCATTACTTAAATGCTAACTTATTACGACTATTAAATGCTAACTATATATATATATATATATATATATATATATATATATGGCTTTTAGCTTTGATTGGGAATCACCACCTTTAGATCCCTCATCTATCTATGCACAACATTCTGTGTCAATTTACATTTTATGGACAAACATACTAGAACAAACTGAAAAGTAATTCACCCATCTTTTCGCTAATATCTTCGTCCTCCCTAAACTACCCGTTTTGAGCGCTCGTTCTATATCATTTTTGTTCGACAAAATACCTTTCCATTTCCTGGAAGAGACGTGGTCCAAGGAAACCCCGTAAATTTTAAGCTTAACCATTTCTTTGAGTCAGAAAGAATTAAGTAAGATCAAAATGTAGCCAAGTCTACCGGTGCAAAAAAAATTCAAATGAAAAGTATTTTGCCAGGATTCCTAAATTGTAAGAAAATGGTATATTTGTCCCACGTTGACAATATTCATTGCAATTACGAACATCCATGAATAATTGCTCTTATTGTAAATTGCGGCCGTGTATTGTTTTGCGGCCTGACCAGCTTTTAATTACTTTTAATGTGATTCATTTTTTGGTTATACATAATGAAACAGGTTGAGAAAACAATTCTTACTTCATAATATGCAAAATAATCCTAGTTAACATATTCTGCAGGGGGAGAGCCTTTATCTTCACTATTCTCCTTGTATTTCCTGGTGTTGTTTTTTTTTTTTTATCAAATCTTAAATCTTTAAGTATTGAAAATTGTTTATAAACAAACACCCAACCGGCATCTAACTAATCTAACCAAACCTATCCTAACTTAACCTAATTTATCAGTATTTGTTCATTAATACATTTTTGTGAGAAATTAGTAGATGGCACTGATGGTGTTCAATTACATGTATCAAACAGTTCGTGGTAACGAACTGTAGTAAGGAGCGACCCGGCTCAATAGTTACCAAAACTCTAAAAAATTGAATTTTGATATCAATAGCTACATCAAAAGAATCGCATTTTAATGCTGATTTTAAATATATAAGTTTCATCAAGTTTAGTCTTACCCATCAAAAGTTACGAGCCTGAGAAAATTTGCATTATTTAAGAAAATAGGGGAAACACCCCCTAAAAGTCGGAGAATCGTAACGAAAATGACACCATCAGATTCAGTGTATCAGAGAACCTTACTGTAGAAGTTTCAAGCTCCTATCTACAAAAATGTGGAATTATGTCTTTTTTGCCAGAAGACAAATCACGGGTGCGTGTTTATTTGTTTTTTTTTCCCAGGGGTCATCGTATCGACCAAGTGGTCCTAGAATGTCGCAAGAGGGCTCATTCTAACGGAAAGGAAAAGTTCTAGTGCCCTTTTTAAGTGACCGAAAAAATTGGAGGGCATCTAGGCCCCCTCCCACGCTCAGTTTTTTCCCAAGGTCAACGAATCAAAATTTTGATATAGCCATTTTGTTTAGCATATTCGAAAACCATAATAACTATGTCTTTGGGGATGACTTACTCCCCACAATCCCTGGGGGAGGGGCTGCACGTTACAAACTTTGACCAGTGTTTACATATAGTAATAGTTATTGGGAAGTGTACAGACGTTTTCAGGGGGGATTTTATTTTGTTTGGGGGTGGGACTGAGGGGAGGGGCTATGTTGGAGGATCTTTCCTTGGAGGAATCTGTCATGGGGGAAGAAAAATTCAATGAAAAGTGCACAGGATTTTGTAGCATTACTGTAAGAAAACAATGAAAAATAAACATGAAAACGTTTTTTCAAATGAAAGGAAGTAGTAGCATTGAAACTTAAAACGAACAGAGGTTATTACGCATATGAGGGGTTCTAAAAATACTTTAGCATAAAGAGCGGGGTATTTAGGAGGAGACAAATACCTCGCTCTTTATGCTAAAGTATTTTTAGTAATTTCAACTATTTATTCTACGGCCTTTCTGATTCAGGGGTCATTCTTAAAGAATTGGGACAAAACTTACGATTTACTGTAAAGAGTGAGGTATTAACGAGGGTACAAACCCCCTCGTATACATAACAAAAATATAATATTATGAAAGTTTGTTACGTAAGTTAATTCTTAAGTTACGTATATTTTTTACTAATAAAACATTCGTCAAAAATTAAAAGTTCTAGTTGCCTTTTTAAGTAACCGAAAAATTGGAGGGCAACTAGACTTCCTTCTCCACCCCTTATTTCTCAAAATCGTCTGACCAAAACTAAGAGAAAGCCATTTAGCCAAAAAAAGACTTCATATACTAATTTCATTTTAATAATTTTTGTGCGGAGAGCCTAAACCAAACATACATTAATTCAAAAACGTTCAGAAATTAAATAAAAAAAAGCTAATTTTTTAGCTGAAAGTAAGGAGCGACATTAAAACTTAAAACGAACAGAAATTACTCCGTATATGAAATGGGTTGTCCCCTTCGCAATCCCTCGCTCTTTACGCTAAAGTTTGACTCTTTGCCACAATTCTACTTTTTAAAACAATTAAAAGCTTTAGCGTAAAGAGCGAGGGATTGCGGAGGGGACAACCCATTTAATATACGGCGTAATTTCTGTTCGTTTTAAGTTTTAATGTCGCTCCTTACTTTCAGCAAAAAAAATTAGTTTTTTTTTTTATTAAATAGATTATTTGAAAGGGGAAAAATGCAGTTGAATCCATGTTTATTCTTCATACTTTTATTTTAAAAAACTACATAACAGTGAAAGAAATGAAGATAAAGATTTTCCCCTGCAGAATGTATTAACTAGGATTATTCTGCATATTATGAATTAAGAATTGTTTTCTTAACATGTTTCCTTGTGTATTGCTCGATCTCTAGGCTTATACCCATTTTTTTGTCATTTTTACTCTTTTGACAATGCGATGTAAAATGATGGAGATATCAATTAAAATTTCGACTAAACACCTGGATATTTTTTTATTGTAATTGAACAAAGTAGTATTGTTTTTTCAGTCCCCACAAAAGAATCACCGTTTATTTGTTGTCATTTTTCTTCATTAGAACAAATGCCGACTTAGAAGGCCCTCATTTCACTCGGGCTGGTGCGTAGTTATTCGGACCGCGTAAAACTTCACTATTGTATTTCTTATTAACATTTTTTTCCTAAATTCGCGACGCCAGGTATCTTATTTTCCCCTGGTCTCTTATCAAGGTTTGGGATGACTTTTGAACCATCTTTTGAAAGAGTCAACAGAGAAATTTTAAGGGATACCGTCCACGGAAGATCATTCCAAATCAAAGTGCAACGTCGAATGAAGCTGTTCTTCAAATACTCTGTTCTCAGCGTGACAACCTCAAGATAATTGAACCGAGCTGTATGCCTTCGTGTCTCTCTTGTCGGTTGGACAATGAGGGGAGGAGCACAATCAAACAGTTCGTGGTAACGAACTGTAGTAAGGAGCGACCCGGCTCAATAGTAACCAAAACTCTAAAAAATGGAATTTTGGTACCAATAGCTACATCAAAAGAATCGCATTTTAATGCTGATTTTAAATATATAAGTTTCATCAAGTTTAGTCTTACCCATCAAAAGTTACGAGCCTGAGAAAATTTGCGTTATTTTAGGAAATAGGGGAAACACCCTCTAAAAGTCATTTAATCTTAACAGAAATCACACCATTAGATTCAGCGTATCAGAGAACCCTACTGTAGAAGTTTCAAGCTCCTATCTACAAAAATGTGGAATTTTATATTTTTTGCCAGAAGGCAGATCACGGATTTGTTTTTTTTGTTTTTTTTCCCAGGGGTGATCGTATCGACCCATTTGTCCTAGAATGTTGCGAGAGGGCTCATTCTAACGGAAATTAAAAGTTCTAGTGCCCTTTTTAAGTGACCAAAAAAATTGGAGGGCACCTAGGCCCCCTCCCACGCTAATTATTTTCCCAAAGTCAACGGATCAAAATTCACAGATAGCCATTTTATTCAGCGTAGTCGAAAAACCTTATAACTATGTCTTTGGGGACGACTTACTCCCCCACAGTCCCTGTGGGAGGGGCTACAAGGTCAAAACTTTGACCAGTGCTTACATATAGTAATGGTTATTGGGAAGTGTACAGGCGTTTTCAGGAGGATTTTTTGGTTGGAGGCAGGGGTTGAGAAGAGGGGGATATACTGGGGGAACTTTCCATCGAAGAATTTGTCACGGGGGAAGAAAATTTCCATGAAGGAAGCGCAGTATTTACTAGCATTACTTAAAAAAAACAATGAAAAAATAAATATGAAAAAGTTTTTTTTCACGCTGGAAGTAAGCAGCAGCATTAAAACCTAAAACGAACAGAAATTATTACCCATATGAGGGGCTCACCTCCTCCTAATACCTCGCTCTTTACGCTAAAGTATTTCTAGTAATTTCAACTATTTATTCTGCGGCTTTTGTGATTCAGGGGTCATTCTTAATGAATTGGGACAAAATTTAAACTTTAGTGTAAAGAGCGAGGTACTGACGAGGGGCGAACTCCCTCATATATGTAATAAAAACATGAGAATACAAAATTTCTTTACGTAAGCTAATTTATAAGTTACGTATATCTTTTACTTATAAAAAGATTCGTAAAAAATTAAAAGTTCTAGTTGCCTTTTTAATTAACCGAAAATAGGAGGGCAACTAGGCTTTCTCCCCCGCTCTTTTTTCTCAAAATCATTCGATCAAAATTATGAGAAAGCCATTTAGCCAAAAAAAAAAAATATACAAATTTCATTTTAATTATTCCTCTGCGGAGAGCCAAAATCAAAACATGCATTGATTCAAAAACGTTTAGAAATTAAATAAAAAAAAGTTTTTTACTGTTTTAAAATGTAGAGTTAAACTTTAGCGTAAAGAGCGGGGCGTTGAGAAGGAAAAACCCCTTTCATATACGGAGTAATTTCTGTTCGTTTTAAGTTTTAATGTCGCTCCTTACTTTCATTTAAAAAACTTGTTTTATTTTATTTAATACGATAAAGCTCTAGAGAAGAAGGCAAATTTATATGCTTGTTGAGAATATCCATTAACGCTAAATCAAACTCCTCACTAACAGACCGGAAAGAGTCGTGGGGATTGATTGAACCTGTACTTTTAGCCCTATCCTGGATCTTTTGTAATGGTTTCATTAACGTGTTTGAAACACTGATCCATAACTTGTAAAGTGAGATTGTCGAGTTGAGCAGTAGAAGGTTTTTGTAGTAAAGGGTGGTCTCCAGCTTTCTTGCGCGCAGCAGATTGTGAAAAACCCACGGACAGGATTATATTTTTCTGGAGGTTGGGAGGGGTTAAGGAAGGCAAAAACTACTTTCTTCAGCTTTGGTTATGGTTGTTAGCTATCTTGCTGTGACTGACGTTGATGAGAAAAATAGTTTTATCGTATAATATTCCTTCTTGAAAAACAGTTCGTGATAACGAACTATAGTAAGGAGCGACCTGGCTCAATAGTAACCAAAACTCTAAAAAATTGAATTTTGATATCAATAGTTACATCAACAGAATCGCATTTTAATGCTGATTTTAAATATATAAGTTTAATCATGTTTAATCTTACTCATAAAAAGTTACAAGCCTGAGACTACAATTTGCCTTATTTTAGAAAATAGGGGGAAATAACCCCTAAAAGTCATAGAATCTTAACGAAAATCACACCATCGCATTCAGCGTATCAGAAAACCCCACTGTAGAAGTTTCAAGCTCCTATCTACAAAAATGTGGATATTCGTATTTTTTGCCGGAAGATCGATCACGGGTGCGAGTTTATTTGTTAGTTTGTTGTTTTTTTCTTTTTCCCAGGGGTGATCGTGTAGACCCAGTGGTCCTAGAATGTTGCAAGAGGGGTCATTCTAACGGGAATTAGAAGTTCTAATGCCCTTTTTAAGTGACCCAAAAAATTGGAAGGCACCTAGGCCCCCTCCCACGCTCATGTTTTCCCCAAAGCCACCGGATCAAAATTCTCAGATAGCCATTTTATTCACCATAGTCGAAACACCAAATAACTATGTCTTTGAGGACGACTAACTCTCCCACAGTCCCCGTGGGAGGGGCTGCAAGTTACAAACTTTGACAAGTGTTTACATATACTAATGGTTATTGGGAAGTGTACAGACGTTTTCAGGGGGCTTTTTTGATTTTGGTGGGGGGAGAATTCGAGGGTTTGGTTGGTTACCTAGGAAGATTTTTCCATGAGGAATTTGTCTTGGGGGAAGAGAATTTCAAAGAAGGGGGTGCAGGATTTTCTAGCATTACTTAAAAAACAATGAAAAAATAAATATGAAAAGTTTTTTCAACTGCAAGTAAAGAACAGCATTAAAACTTAAAACGAACGGAAATTATTACGCATATGAGGGGTTCACCTCCTCGTAATACCTTGCTCTTTAGCCTAAAGTATTCTTAGTAATTTCAACTATTTATTCTACGGCCTTTGTGATTCAGGGGTCATTCTTAAGGAATTGGGACAAAATTTAAGCTTTAATGTAAAAAGTGAGGTATTTACGAGGGGGTGAAACCCCTCAGATAAATAATAAAAACATACGCATATAGAAGTTCGGTCCGTAAGTTAATTCGTAAGTTACGTATATTTTTTACTAATGAAAAGGTTCGTAAAAAATAGAAAGTTCTAGTTGCCTTTTTAAATAATTTAAAAATTGGAGGGCAGCTAGGCCTCCTCCCCTGCTTCTTTTTTCTCAAAATCTTCCGATTAATACTATGAGAAAGCCATTCGGCCAAAAAGAAATTAATATGCAAATTTCGTTTTAAGTATTTATGTGCGGAGAGCCAAAATCAAAACATGTATTAATTCAAAAACGTTCAGAAATTTAATAAAAAAAAAACAAGTTTTTTTAACAGAAAGTAAGGAGCGACATTAAAACTGAAAACGAACAGAAATTACTCCGTATATGAACGGGACTTTTCCTCCTCAACGCCCCGCTCTTTACGCTAAAGTTTTTTTACTGTTTTAAAAAGTAGAGTTAAAGAGTCAAACTTTAGCGTAAAGAGCGGGGCGTTGAGGAGGAAAAGCCCCTTTCATATACGGAGTAATTTCTGTTCGCTTTAAGTTTTAATGTCGCTCCTTACTTTCTGTTAAAAAAAATTGTTTTTTTTTATTTAATGACTTATAGGAGCTGAGCAATAAGCTGCGAAAGATGTTTACTGTGCCATAGCCAAACTGCTCTTTCAAAAAATTGGAGGTCCAGAAAGAGGTATAATAAGATATCCCACAGATAATTCGTCTGACTATTGGGGAGCAGGGTAATGTGCAGCCAAGTTGTGAAAACTGCTGAAAATTAGTTATGCTTGGTTGTTCATGTCTTTTCATTCACCCGTGCACTGGTCCCACCGACAGTCATAGTACAAAAGAAATTGAAGCTATTTTTACAATGTATATAGTGATATTCGGCAGATCCTAAAAGGGGCCAGGGAGATCATAGAACTTCAAAACTTTATTGTTTTACAAGGACCCTAAATTTTGAAATAATGAACTATTCAATGGTTCTAAACATACTGTTTTAACAGGATATCTAGTGCAGTAGGGGTGCTTGTCTTTTTTTTATCCTCTTGGGAAAGTCTCAAAGAAGCTAACAAAGCGAGGAAGTCAGTGGTCATGCTAGAAAATCCAGCATCATCGATTGGCAGGGCTTATTTTGCCTTCCTGTCGTGTATTTTGAAGTATATTGAAAACCAAAACGGGTAATTTTAGGTCTCGTGTCAGTCTGTTCAGGCCGTGTGTTTTATTTATTTGTCTTCTGAAGTGTACGAGGTAATCACATTTTATTTTTCTATCACCCCAGTTATATCAAAGCAACTGATTTGATGTCTAGGATGTGAATTTCCAGGGTCTGCAAGGAAATAATTTTCACCACACAAAAGAGATACGCGTCTGCTGTGTTTGAGTTCTCACAAGAGCGTAGAAATTTTTGTCCTGCACTTCGGTGAAATACAATTTTTTTTCAACTCAAGATATCTGTCGTCAAGTAACTCCGATAGGCTTTATGCCCACCGTACGATGGGTGTGAAGTGTGATAAGCCAAACTGGACACAGTTTCTGGCTCTGTTTCCTAACTTACTGAGCAACAGTGACCTTGAAGATTTCGTCCACGAGTTGAACACTTTCGTCCATAGTTTAGAACCTTGATTGACTCAGATTCGGATGACTGTTAGTCTCGAATTTAAACGGAAAAAGATAGCAACGATTAAATGAGGACAGTTGGACGCTTCACTCTAAAAGCCTGTTTTTCTAAGAAAGTGGCATTCCAGTTTATTCTTCAATTTCTACGTTTTATGAAGGTATGATGTTAATTTTGGCTGACTAGAAAAGTAGACAAACTTTTTGCTGTCCAATCAAGTAAAGAATGAGAAGGATTTGCCGCAATAGCAAGCCCTTATCATTCCTTAACTTAAAGAGGGAAGGAGTCATTCTTAACAAAATAAAAAAAATTTACCTATTGCTCTATAGTTTACAATGTTCGTTAATAAAACGTAAAAGTCTATGAAAGAATTGGAATTAAACTTTTTTAATAAAGCAGGCCTTAAATAAACCTGTTCTCCCGCACGCTTTCGCTGCCGGACGATCATTTTCAGCTTTCAAACTAAACAAAACCAGTGTTTGAAATCTTCTAGTCTTCATCACATTGCACAGATTCCAAGTACCCAACCCATCGTCTTCAAGCAATCGAAACCACCCTTGAAGACCGTCCTGCGGTCAAAGCCAAAATCTATGGTAGGGGATGCCAAAAATTTGTGAGACAGGAAGAAACAAAGCAATAATGACCAACTAGCCCAAAATCTCTTCTCTCTTTCTTTGATTTCTTTTAAACACTTTTTATTAAATAACCGAATAAGACAATACTGATAAGATTTTATTGTTTCAGCTTCATGTTTTGTTTTCCTTATTTCTTGCACAATATTTTCGGAATACCTCTGTGTTTATTAATAAGTATCGTAATTTTGTAAGTATCGTAAGTAAGTAAGTACTGCTCGTATGTGTTTGAGCGCTGTACTACTCGTTCTACGAAAGCTCCACGAAATTATGAGCTTGAGTGGAGCTACGGACCATTTGTTAACCAGAAAAATTTTCATTCTGTGGTCAAAACATAACTCTGTAATTGTCGGCCAGTGGCGTATTTCACGAAAATACGAAGGAAAGAAGGTGAAATGTAATTTCCATAACCTTTATATGAAAGGTAATTTTTCACCGAAAATTCTAAGAAAGGGATTTTTCGAAATCTAGAGGAGGGGAGGTGAAAAAATCTAGGGGTTAAATACCCGAATGATCTCCCATCCCCCTTCCCGATTAACGCCCTCTATTCTTGGTGCGTCGGTGACTAGACTACTCAGTAGAAACATGGAAATTCTATGGCTATTTGATAGATCTGTGCCATTAATCAATTTTGTGTCTGCAGCGTGGCGTGGCAATAATATTTTGTCTAATACCAGAAAAAAATTAATGTCATTAAAGGCCAATGAGATTGAGTGATCTTGAAAAGACCTGACCTCTAGGTCATGAAAATATTTATTGATTTTATTACAGCTAAACCAACTTTTTTCTACTTCATTTAGCAATAAGATAAAATATGTCATCATTCACTGTGTTACGAATTATAACATTTAATGTTAACTACATACAACACTGTAAAAAAATGGGTCTTCCAACAAATTATTGTTACGTGGCATCTGTATTATTTTTTGTATCTCTTAAAATTTAATCAAGACAAATAATTTGCTTAGATCAAATGTTCGCTGAGTGATCACTTATTTAGTCGACAAGAGTAACAGTAGTATCCCTATAGTTGGTCCCAATACACACATAGCCCAATGTACTACTGGAGTTGCGAACCCCTCATATCCCTCCAGTTGGTCCCAATGCCGCCCTACCTCAATGTGGTATTAGAGTTGCTAGCCCCTCGAATCCCCTTAGGCACTACTGTCACAGCCATATCCCGGTGTACAATTGGAGTTGCTAACCCCTCGTATCCCCTCAGGCACTACTGTCACTGCCCGAAACATTACATGCCAAGTTTACTTTCTCGGTGAAACAATACAGGGAATACTGCAACACACACAATGTTATCTCAGCTTCTGACGATAAGAACATTTCCAGGAAATGCTTGACAGGTGTTATTTCTCGGTGAAATGGGTCTTTGGATACTATGGCCTTGTACTCGATATCTTGCGTAAGACCTCCTGTGATGGATACATTTGAATGCCAAATATTTAACCAAAGTCACAGACGGCGTTATTGTTAACTACACTTATAGCTGGCGACATGTTTTCTTTTCTAACGACATATTTTTTAGCTTTTAAGTGGTTTTTTTACATTGATTTTATGGAATTTATGTCAGGTGTAGGAATGGAATATGAGACCAATGGTTTCCTATTGTAAAAGAATGACACGTTACTCAACTGAGCCAACGAGTCATTGATGATATGATATTCTTAGAAATAGATGTAAAATAGTTCTCAAAAATATATGATGTTCTTAGAATATGATGTTTTCTGCGCACTCGATTTCTCAATTTGAGTTGGATATATGGTAGATACTATCAGTGATTTGTGTCCCGGCGCCTATATATTATTTTTATTTTACATAATATTTTTTTTACATAGACACACAGACAGAAATACAAAAAAGACGTTTTCCAGGAATGGTGGGAGTACATGGCGCTTCTATTCACGGCATTGCTTCATCGATAACGTAAATTATTATGCAATACCAGATGCTTGACAGACCTGGTGCGTGTGCTCGTATTTGTGGTTGTGAGGCTTGTCAAAAAAATGTTTACTCGTAATGCAACTTTGCATGCTCATCGAAGTATTCAAACGAAAGAGAAGCCATACAAGTGTGATGTATGTCAAGAAATTTTTTTTCTCAGGTTTCAAGTTTGCGTACACATCAAAGAATTCATACAACCGAGAATCCATACAAGTGTGACTTATGTCAAAAAAGGTTTTTTCAGAAGTCGTATTTGATTAGACATCGAAGAATTCACACAAAAGAGAATACCGGTGTGATGTATGTCGAAAATGTTTTCTCAGGTTTCAGACTTGCTACATATCAACGAATTCACACAATGGAGCAGACTTATGAGTGTGAGGCATGACAAAAAGGTTTAATAAGGTTTCAAATTTGCATGCACGTGAAAAAAATCACATAAAGGAGCAGCGTTATAAGTTTGAGGTATGTCAAAAAAGGTTTACTCGTAATGCAACTTCGCATGCTCCTCAAAGAACTCACACAATAGAGAAGCCATACAAGTGCAACATATATCAAAAATGTTTCCTCATAATTTAAATTTACATGTTTATCAAATATTTCATACAATAGAAGAACCATACAAGTGTAATGTATGTAAAAAAAGATTCAATCAGGTTTCAAATTTGCATGCACATGAAAGAATACTCACAAAGGAGGAACCTTATGAATGTGAGGTATGTCAAAAAACCTTTACTCGTAATGCAGCTTTGCATACTCATCGAAGAATTGACACGAAAGAAAAGCCGTACAAGTGTGATTTATGTCAAAAAATGTTTAGTCAGGTTTCAAATTTGCGTGCAAATCAAAGATTTCATACAACCGAGAAGCCATACCAGTCTACTGTATGTCAAAAAAGGTTTTCTTAGAAGTCATATTTGAATAGACATAGAAGAATTTACCCAAAAGAGAAGCCATTAAGGTATGATGTATGACAGAAATGTTTTCTCATAATTCAAATTTGCATGTTCATCAAAGAATACAGACGAAAGAGAAGCCAAAAAAGTGTGATGTATGTTAAAGAAATGTTTACTCAGGTTTCAAATATGAGTGTGAGGCATTTCAAAAAAGTTTACTCATAATTCAACTTTGCATACTCAGCAAGGAATTCACATGAAAGAGATGCTACACAAGTGTAATATATGTCGAAAAAGGTTTAATCAGGTTTCCAATTTGCATGCACGTGAAAGAATTAACAAAAAGGAGCAACCTAATGAATGTGATGTATTTAAGAAAAGGTTTACTCGTAATGCAGCTTTGCATGCTTATCAAAGAATTCACACGAAAGAGAAGTCATACAAGTGCGATATATGTCAAAAATGTTTTCTCAGGTTTAAAATTTTCGTGCACATCAAAGAATTCATACAATAGAGAAGCCATACAAGCATAATGTACGTCAAAATTTTTTTTTCAGAAGTAATATTTTAATAGACATCGAAGAATTTATACAAAAGAGAAGCCAACCAGCTGTGATGTATGTCAAAAAATGTTTTTTCATAACTAAAATTTGTATGTTCATCAAAGAATACACACGAAAGAGAAGACATACAAGGGTGATGTATGTAAAAAAAATTCTCCAATAATTCAAATTTGCATGTTCATGAAAGAATTCATACAATCAAGAAGCCATACAAGTGCAATGTATGTCAAAATAGGTCAGAAACCATCATTGATTTTGAAAGTTAAATGGTTTTAAACAGGTTCATATTAGAATGATTCTGTCAATTAGTTCTGCCACGTGAAAATATTTGGAAGGGAACCAGCATATGGTTGTGTCATTTGAATATTTTTGGAAGGGAACCATAGTAGAATAGATTGTTAAATCAAGGATTTGTCTTTTTAAGGAAATGTTTTAAGGAAGTGTTTGACGATGCATGCTAGAAAATGAGATTGAAATAGACAATTTGAAATTATTTCTGCGTAAATCTCACGTTATTAGCAAATGGTTCTGTTATGTGAATATTTTTGGAAGAGGCCCATAGGACAATAGGTTGTTAAATCTAGGATTTGTCTTTTTAAGGAAATGTTTTAAGGAAGTGTTTGACGATGCATGCTAAAAAATGAAGTTGACATAGACAATTTGAAATGATTTCTCCGTAAATTTTACTGGTTATTAGCAAATGGTTCTGTCAGGTGAATATTTTTGGAAGAGACCCATTAGACAATAGGTTGTTAAATCAAGGATTTTTCTTGCAATTGTCTTGTTTTAAGAAATTTTTGACGTTGCAATCTAGAAAATGAGGTCAACATTGACAATTTGAAATGATCTCTGCGTAAATTTTACAGCTTATTAGCAAATGGTTCTGTTGAGTGAATATTTTTGGAAGGGTCCATGGAACGATAGATTGCTAAATTGGTACAAATTTCATATTTAAATCAAAGATTTGTTTTGCAATTGGCCTGTTTTAGGGAAAAGTTTGATGTTACTTGCGAGAAACAAACTTAAATCAGGGGATATACCCTGAGAAACCTTCATTGATTTTGAAAATTAAGGATGTTTAACAGGTTCATATTAGAATTGGGCATGGTATGCTGAGAATGAGGTTGGCATAGACGATCTGAAAGTTTTTCTACATAAATTTGACAGGATATTAGCAAATGGTTCTGTCAAGTGAATATTTTTGGAAGCGAACCATATGACAGTAGGTCGTTAAATCAATGATTTGTTTTGCAATTGGCTTGTTTTAGGACAATAGGGACAATAGGTTGTTAAACTGTTAAAAGTTACAAATTTAAATCAAGGGTTTGTTCATATTAGAATTGGACATGGTATGTTAATAATGAGACTGACATGGACAATTTGAAATGATTTCTGCGTAAATTTGACAGGTTATTAGCAAATGGTTCTGTCAAGTGAATATTTTTGTGAGGGTGCCATAGGACAATAGATTGTTAAATTGGTAAAAATTTTAGGTTTAAATCAAGGATTTGTCTTTCAACTGGCCTGGAATATTTTTGGAAGGGAACCATATGACAGTAGGTCGTTAAATCAATGATTTGTCTTGCAATTGGCTTGTTTTAGGACAATAAGGTGCCATGGGACAATAGATTGTTAAAACAAGGATGGTCGTTTTAAGGAAATGTTTTAAGGAAGTGTCGACGATGCATGCTAGAAAATGAGGTTGACATAGACAATTTGAAATGATTTTTGTGCAAATTTTACAGGTTATTAGCAAATGGTTCTGTCATGTGAACAATTTGGAAGGGGACCATAGGACGATAGGTTATTAAATTGTTAAAAATTACAAATTTAAATCAAGGATTTATCTCGCAACCGGCATGTTTTAGGGAAATGTTTGATGTACATGCTTGAAACAAGCTTGGATAACGGAAGGTACCCTGAGAAATAATCATTGCTTTTGAAAATTAAAGGGATTTTCAACAGGCTCATATTAGAATGGGACATGGTATGCTGGTAATGATGACATAGATGACATAGACAATTTGAAATAGTTTCTGAGTAAATTTGACAGGTTATTAGCAATTGCTTCTGTCAAGTGAATATTTTTGGAAGGATGCCATAGGACAATAGATTGTTAAATTAGTACAAGTTTCAGATTGAAATGAAGGATTTATCTGTCAACAGGCCTGTTTTAGGGGTTCATATTACAATTGGGCATGGTAGGCTGATAATGAGATTGACATAGACAATTTGAAATGATTTCTAATTAAATTTGACATGTTTCTAGCAAATGGTTCTGTCAAGTGAATATTTTTTGGAAGGGTGTCTCAGGACAGTAGGTTGTTAAATTGGTAAAAATTACAGATTTAAATCAAGGATTTGTCTTGCAATTGGCTTTTTTATGGAAATGTTTGATGTTAAATGCTAGAAATAAGCTTGAATCACGGGATGTACCCTAATAAACCATTATTGATTGAAAAAATTACAGATATTTTTAACAGGTTCCTATTAGAATCAGACATGGTATGCTGATAATGAGGCTACGACAGAAAATTGGAAATGATTTCAGCGTAAATTTGACAGGTTATTGGTAAATGGTTCGTCAAGTGAATATTTTGGAAGGAAACCATATGACAATAGGTAGTTAAATTTATGATTTTTCTTGCAATTGGCTTGTTTTAAGGGAATGTTTGACGATGCCTGCTAGAGAATGACGCTGACTAAGACAATTTGAAATGATTTCTGCGTAAATTTAACAGGTTATTAGCAAATGATTCAGTTAAGTGAATATTTTTCAGAAGGGTGCCATAGGAATATAGATTGTTAAATCAAAGGTTGTGTTTTTCCGGAAATGTATTAAGGAAGTTTTTGACGATGCCTGCTAGAAAGTGAGGTTTACATAGACAATTTGACATGATTTTTGCGCAAATTTGACAGGTTATTAGCAAATGGTTCTGTCATGTGAATATTTTCGGAAGAGGACCATAGGACAATAGGTTGTATCAAGGGTTTTTCTTGCAATAGGCTGGTTATAAGAAAGTTTTGACGTTGCATGCTAGAAAATGAGGTTGACATAGACAGTTTGAAATGATTTCTGAGTAAATTTGACAAGTTCTTAGCAATTGGCTCTGTCAAGTGAATATTTTTGGAAGGGTGCCATAGGACAATAGATTGTCGAATTGGTACAAATTTCAGATTTATATCAAGGATTTGTCTTACAATTGGCCTGTTTAATCAGGAGATGTACCCTGAGAAACCTTCATTGGTTTTGGAAAATTAAAGAGATGTTTAGCAGGTTCATATTAGAATTGGGCATGGATTGCTGATAATGAGGTTGGCATAGACAATTTGAAAGGATTTCTATGTAAATTTGACAGGTTATTAGCAAATGCTTCTGTGAAGTAAATATTTTCTCGAAATTGTTTGACGATGCATGCTAGATAATGAGGTTGACAAAGACAATTTGAAATGATTTTTGCGTAAATTTCGCAGGTTATTAGCAAATGCTTCAGTCAAGTGAATATTTTCCAGAAGAGTACCATAGACAATAGGCTGTTAAATTGGTAAGAATTTCAGACTTAAATGAAGGATTTGTCTTGTGATAGGCCTGTTTTAGGAAAATATTCGATTTTACAAGCTAGAAACAAACTTGAATCAGGATATGTACCATGAAAAACCATTGATTTTTAAAAATTGAAGGGATTTTAAGCAAGTTCATATTAGAATTGGGTATGGTATGCTGGTAATGACGTTGACATTGACAGTTTGAAATGATTTCTAAGTAAATATGACAGGCTAATAGCAAATTCTTCTGCCAAGTGAATATTGGGAATAAGGGGATGTGAATAGTGAGGATGCCAAGTGAATAAGGGGCCATGGGACATTAGGTTGTTAGGGCAAGGATTTGTTTCGCAATCGGCTTGTTCTAAGAAATTGTTTGACGTTGCATGCTAGAAATTAAGGTTGACATAGACAATTTGAAACTATTTCTCTGTAAATTTGACAGGTTATTATCAAATGATTCTTTGAAGGAAATATTCCTACTACCATCATCTATAAATTTACAAACATAGATGGCGCTGTTTTTATTTTCCTTTCCCAGTGCTACCATCTTTTTCAAAAACGTTATAGATGGCTTCACAACTCATTTTTCTCTTATTATAAATTGTGCCAACTGATTTTGAGTTAGGGTCATATTGGCACAGTAAGCGTCCCAAAAATTCTAGGTCCAAAATAATTGTGACCCCACCCCCCAATAAAATACAAGTTCAAATAAAAGAAGAAATAAATGTCACTGTAAACATTATTTTTCTAATAGAAAAAAAACCACGACTGATATATTTATATCATCTTTATTTTGTATTTTTAAATATCACATGTGATTTTTTGGTTATAAGTGTATTTAACGTGATATTAAAACATGAAAAAAAAGTTTAAGAAACTTCAGTTAGATGTTGTTGGGTGCTGATTTTTTTCGTGGGACTTGTTGCGTGCTTATTTTTGTTGAAGCTTCTTGCATGTTGATTTTTCTCTTCCTGAAACTTCTACATTTTTTTCTCGTTGTGAAACAAGTTACACCTGTGAAACTCGTTGTGAAATAAGGTTTTTCACGAGTGAAAAAAATTTACATTTATTTTTCTCATCGTGAAACTTATTTTGTTCATGGAACTTATTGTGTGCTGATTTTTACTCCTGGAACTTGTTGTGTACTGATTTTGCTCGTGAAAGGTGAAGCTGATTGTTTTTCTTTTTTGTACATTAATTTTTTTCTCCTCGTGAAACAGATTTTGTTCATGGAACTTGTTGCGTGCTGATTTTTGTTCGTCAAATTGTAACATTTTGTTTTTCTCTTCGTGAAACTTGTACATTGATTTTCTCTCCTCGTTAAACTGATTCTCTTGATGGAACTCGTTGCGTGCTGATTTTTGTTCGTGAAACTTGTTGCATGTTGATTTTCTCTCCGTGAAACATGTTGCATGCTAATTTTTCTCTTAGTGAAACTGATTTTATTTATGGAACTTGTTACGTGCTGATTTTTTACGTTGAACTTGTCGCGTGTTGATTTTTGTTCGTAAAACCTATTGCATTTTGAATTTTCTCTTGGTGAACCCTGTACATTGAATTTTCTCCACATGGAACTGATTTTTGTTCATGGAACTTGTTGCGTGCTAATTTTTGTTCGTGGAACTTGTTGCGTCCTAATTTTGGTAGAGAAACTTGTTGCATGCTGATTTTTCTCTTCGTGAGATTGATTTTGTTCTTGGAGCTTTTGTATGCTGATTTTTGTTCGTGGAACTTGTTGCGTGCTGATGTTTGTTCGTAAAGTTTGTCGCACGCTGATTTTGTTTGTGAATGTTCTTGCATTTTTTTTCTCTTTTTGAAACTTGTACATTGATTTTTCTCTTCGTTAAAATGATTTTCTTCATGGAACTTGTTGCGTGCTGCCTTTTGTTCGTTTAACTTGTTGTGTGCTGATTTTTGTTCGTAAAACTTTTTACATTTTTGTTTTTCTCTTAATTAAACTTTTACATTGATTTTCTCTCCTCGTGAAACTGATTTTCTGCATGGAACTCATTCTGTGCTGATTTTTGTTCGTGGAACTTGTTGCATGTTGGTTTTTCTCTTCGTTAAACATGTTGCATGCTGATTTTTCGCTTCATGAATCTTGTACATTGATTTTTTGCCTCGTGAAGCTCATTTTGGCTATGGAACTTGTTGCGTACTGATTTTTTTTCGTTCAGCTTGTTGAGTGCTGATTTTTGTTCGTAAAACATGTTGCATGTTGAATTTTCTCTTCGTGAAACTTCTACATTGAATTTTCTCCACATGAAACTGATTTTGTCCATGGAACTCGTTGCGTGCTGATTTTTGTTCGTGAAACTTGTATATTGATTTTTCTTCTTGTGAAACTGATTTTGTTCATGGAACTTATTGCACACCGATTTTTGTTCTTGGAACTTGTGGTGTGCTGATTTTTACTCGTTTAGCTTGCTGCATGTTTGTTTTTCTCTTCTTGAAACTTGTAAAATGAATTTTATCCTCGTTTATCTGATTTTGCTTATGGAATTTGTTGCGTGCTGATTTTTGCTCATGGAACTTCTTGTGTACTGATTTTTTTCGTTCAGCTTGTTGCGTGCTGATTTTTGTTCGTAAAACATGCTGCAGGTTGAATTTTCTCTTGGTGAAACTTCTACATTGAATTTTCTCCACATGAAACTGATTTTTTCCACGGAACTCGTTGCGTGCTGATTTTTGTTCATGAAACTTGTATATTGATTTTTCTTCTTGTGAAACTGATTTTGTTCATGGAACTTGTTACGCACCGATTTTTGTTCTTGGAACTTGTGGTGTACTGATTTTTACTCGTTTAGCTTGCTGCATGTTTGTTTTTCTCTTCGTGAAACTTGTAAAATGAATTTTATCCTCGTTAATCTGATTTTTGCTTATGGAATATGTTGCGTGCTGATTTTTGCTCATGGAACTTGTTACGTGCTGATTTTTGTTAATGAAATTTTTTGCATGTTAAATTTTCTCTTGCTGAAACTTGTCAATGAATTTCTCTCCTCGTGAAACTGATATTGTTCTTGGAAATTGTTATATGCTGATTTTTGTTCGTGAAACTTGTTGCATGTGGATTTTTCTCTTCGTGAAACTTGTACATTGATTTTTCTCCTCCTGAAACTGAATTTCTGAATCCGAATTCGTGAAATTCTTTAACTGGTTTTGAATTCCAGTTGAATTCGTGAAATTATTAGGCTTGTTAGGTTCCGGCCGAACAGTCAGGGACTGGCGTTCCTGTCCCCAGTTGAGCCTCAGAAACCGGTCTGGCAGTGAGCAAGCTATCTCCATAAAACAAGGACAGCTAACGAAACTTCAACGATAAGACAACGAGATCTGTATACACCCACACACAAGCCAGATATCGCAACTGTTTTACTACACCCTAGATAGCGATACCTTGGACACATCCTCCGTATGCCAGATGACAGACTTCCAAAAATGCTCCTCCACTGGCAACCGGAAGGGATCTGTCGCCGAGGAAGACCTAAGAACACGCTCCGTGAGACGTATGAACGTGACTGAAGAGCCCTCCAGGCGATTCTCTTTACGGGTTAGGAAGACATAAACGCAGCAGCTCAGATGTGGGAAGATTGGAGGCTACGCACTGACGCTCTGTGTGCCTGCGTAGGCATTAGAGGAACTAAGGCAAAGGAAACAATATAATTTTGTGGAACTTGTTGCGTGCTGATTTTTGTTCGTGAAACTTGTTGCGTGCTGATTTTTGTTCATGGACCTTTTCGTGTGCTGATTTGTTTCGTGAAACTTGTTACATGCTAATTTTTCTCTTCTTGGAACTTGTATATCAATTTTTTGTGAAACTGATTTAGTTCATGTAACTTGCTGCATGCTGATTTTACTCATGGAACTTTTTTGTGAAACTTCTTGAAATTTGTTACATGTTGATTTTTCACTTCGTGAAACTTTTACATTGACTTTTCCCTCGTCAAACTGATTTTGTTCATGGAACTTGTTGCGTGTTGATGTTTATTCATGGAGCTTGCTGCTTGCTGATTTTTGTTCGTAATACTTGTTGCATGTTGGTTTTTCTCTTCGTTGAACTTGTAAATTTATTTTTATCCTCGTGAAACTTATCTTATTCACGGAACCTGTTGCCTGCTGATTTATGTTCATGGAGCTTTTTGCTTGCTGATTTTATCTCAGGTACTTTTTGCAAGTTTATTTTTCTCTTCGTGAAACTTGCACATTGATTTTTCTCACCGTGAAACTGATTTTGTTCATGGAACTTGCTGCGTGCTGGTTTTTGTTCATGAAACTTAATTTATCATGACATTCTAGTAGATTAGGTGAATCTAACTTGTCCTATGTAGGTTAGGCTACCTTAACTTAACCTACTAGCCTATCATGAAAAATTAAGTTTCACGAGCCAAAAAAGCAAGCAACAAGTTCCATGAACAGAATCAGTTTCACGAGGAGAAAAATCAATATACAATTTTCATGAAGAGAAAAATCAACATGCAACAAGTTTCAAGAGATAAAATCAGCACGCAACAGGTTCCACCAATTGAAATCGGTACGCAAAAAGTTTCATGAATATAACCTGTTTCACAACGAGAAAAATCAATGTACAAGTTTCACGAAGAGAAAATCAACCTGCCATAAGTTTCACCAACAAAGAGTCAGCACGCAACAAGTTCCACGAATAAAATCAACATGCAACAAGTTCCACAAAAAAAAGTTTCACGAGGAAAAAAATCAATATACAACTTTCACGAAGAGAAAAATCCACCTGCAACAAGTTTCATGAACAAAAATCAGCACGCAACAAGTTCCACGAACAAAAATCAAGTCTCGCAAAGTTCCACAAATAAAATCAGTTTCAAGAGAAAATTCAATAAGCAACAAGTTTCTCGAAAAAATTCAGCACGTAACAGGTTTCATGTGGAGAAAATCAAGGTAAAGTTTCACAAAGAGAAAAATCAACATTCAACAAGTCTCACGAACAATAATTACTATTTAACAAATTTCACGAACAAAACAGCACGGAACAAGTTCCATGGGCGGAATCAGTCTCAAGGGGAGAAAGATCAATGTACAAGTTTCAAGAAGAGAAAAATCAACATGCAACAAGTTTCACGAACAAAAATCAGCATGCAGCAAGTTCCACGAATAAAATAGGCACGCAACATGCTCCATGAACAAAATCAGTTTCACGAGAAGAAAAATCAACATTCAACAAGTTTTACGAACAAAAATCAGCACGCAACAAGTTCTTTGAACAAAACCAAGTTCACGATGAGAAAAATCATTGCAAAAGTTTCACGAAGAAAAGAATCAATATTTATCAATTTTGACGTATAAAACCAGTATGCAACAAATTCCACGAACAAAAATCAGTACGCAGCAAATTCTATGAAGAAAACTAGTTTCACGAGGAGAAAAATCAATGTAAATGTTTCACAAAGAGAAAAATAAACATGCAAGAAGTTTCAAGAAAAGATATCAGCACGCAACAAGTTCCACAAACAAAAATCAGCACGCAACAAGTTCTACGATCAAAACCAGTTTCATGTGGAAAAAATCAGTGTACAAGCTTTACGAAGAGATAAATCAACATGCAACAAGTTTCACGAACAAAAACTAATACGCAACAAGTTCCACGAACAAAAAAGCACGCAACAAGCTCCAAGAGCGGAATCAGTTTCACGAGGAGAAAAATCAATGTACAAGTTTCACAAGGAGGAAAATCAACATGCAACAAATTTCACGTATAAAAATTATCACGCAGCAAGTTCCTCAAATAAAAATCAGCAAAAAACAAGTTCCATGAGCCAAATTAGTCTCACGAGGAGAAAATAAATGTACAAGTTTACAGACAGAAAAATCAACATGCAACAAGTATCACGAAAAAAATCAGTACGCAGGGAGCTCCATGAACAAAACTCAGCACGCAAAAAGTTTTGCAAGGACAAAAATATCAACGTACAAGTTTCACGAAGAGAAAAAACAACATGCAACAAGTTGAAGGAACAAAAATTGGCACGCAGCAAGTTTCACTAACAAAAATCATTACGCAACAAGTTCCATGAATGAACCAGTTTTGGGATGAGAAGAATGACTATACAAGTTTAACGAAGAGAAGAACCAACATTTAAAAAATTTCACTTATAAAAACACACTCAACATGTTCTATGAAAAAAATTTGTTGAACGAGAAGAAAAATCAATGTAAATATTTCACCAAGAGAAAAATTTTCGAACAAAAATCAGCCTGCAGCAGGTTCCACGAACAAAAATCAGTACGCAATAAGTTTGACGAACAAAATCAGTTTCACAAAGAGAAAAATAACGTGCATCGAGTTTCACAAAAAAACAGCACCCAACAAGTTTTACGAACAAAAAATCGGCACGCAACAAGTTCCATGAACAAAATCAGTTTCACGAGGAGAAAGATCGATTAACAAGTTTCACGAAAATCAACATGTAACAAGTTTCCCGAACAAAAAATCAGAATGTAAAAAGTTCTACGAACAAAAGTCAGCACGCAACAAGTTCCATGAACAAAATCAGTTTCACGAGGGGGAAAATCAATATGCATGTTTCACCAAGAGAAAAATTAACATGCAACAAGTTTCAGAAAAAATTAGCACGCAATAAGCTCCACAACCAAACATCAGCACGTAACAAGTTCCATGAACAAAATCATGCTTAAAGTTAAGGTGAGAGGTGTTACAAGAATTTTTCAGCCTTGGGGAGACTGAAATCTAACATCAAGTCAAAGAAATGATGCATTTTTATTAAGACCCATCAGAAATAACTCTTAAAACGGTTTAAATTTATCTCTAAAAACAACCCTCTCCCTCTGGAATTGCTTGCTAGGGTGGGCTAGCTACATATTGTCACGGTGAGGTGAAATATGCATAGTCTTACCTCAATGAAAGGTGGCATTTCAAATAAAATCTGTCAGAAATGCCTCTTAATTTGGCTTAAATTTACCTCTAAAAACAATTCTTCTGTCTGGAATTGGTTGCTAGGATCCCCGTTTGTCTGTAATTTACGTTTGTTTTCGCTTATATTTTATGATATAGTAGGTTTTTTCACGTTTTGTTTTTCCATTTGTTGAGTTTTAACTGCTTTTTCTGTGATTTCATGGTTCTTTTTGCTTATATTTACTCACTCATGTAGAAAGGGTAGGAAAGATGAGATCAATTTAATCATTTTATTAAGCGGGACATGGGAATTCCCCTGTGTGCGGAATCGGTTATTTCGTAGAATCTATTTCCCAAACCCAAATATTAGAAATGTATTCATGGTCCAACTGTCCAAGACACAGTTCTATTGAAGGGAAATCCCTTTCGAATCCTAATGTGGACATAAAATCTTTGGAATATAAAAGTTCCCTGAGAAAAACGCCTTGAAGGAAAATGAAACGTCTTAGAATATTACGTAACACTAACGTGTGCATTGTCATTACATAACACCCCACGTGTGCGCCCTCAACATTTACAAGCAGGGATCCACCAGGGAGCTTGACGAAACAAGTCACTTTAAAATGCACTATCCTTAACATGAGGAAAAATTCCACTATTACATAACAAGCACAGAAATCTTGAAACATCTGAAAAAACATCTTGTCGGTGAAATTGGCTGCTAGGGCCCCGACAGAATTGACTACTAGGGCCCCTACGTCCCTCCATTTGAAAAGGTTGCCTTGGGCCCCTTGTTGTTAGGTTAGGTTATGACCCCACTTTGGAATTTGATGTTATGGGGCCCCGCTGGAGTTGCTCACTAGGGGGGGGGTATTGTCATGGTGGCGGGACATATTCAGGGTCTTGGCTTAAAAAAATGTGGCCTTTCCATTAAAACCTCTCAGAAATTTCTCTTAATATGGCTTAAATTTACCTCTAATAACCACCCCCTTGGAACCGGACCTCCCGTCTTTTTTAATCCACGTTTGTTTTTGCTTATATTTTATCCAATATCAGGTTCTTCACGTTTTATTTTTCAATTTGTTGAGTTAGGCTGCTTTTTCTATGATTTCTTGGTTCTTTTTGCTTATATTTTATCCTTCATAAGCTTTTTCACGTTTTTTTCATTCGTTGAGTTTTAACTGCTCTTTCTGTGATTTCATGATTTTATTATGTTTTCTATTAATAAAATTTGCATGTACAATAAAAAGTCTGTGTCTTTTTAGATTTCTTGTTTCAGGATGAATCTTCAATACGTAATCATTTACATAATGAAATATCTAACGCCAATGCCATGTAACATCTGCTATGTGACTCAACCTGTCAAGATCACGTTTGAAAATCACTAATGATGTATCATGTAGATGTATCTAATATAGCAAAATCAATAGCATTAGGACGCTTGCCCTCTCATTTGGAAAGGGTGGGAAACATGCAAAGCATTTAATCGTTCTAGTATGCGGGAACAGGGGACTATCCTTATGTGCAATAGGTTATCATGTAGAATGTCTTACCCAAATAAACGAACTATGAATAATTTGCTGGTCTAGATATCCAAGGCACAGTTGAATTGAGGTGAAAGTCCTTTAAGAGTCCTAATGGGGAGGGGGAAATTATTGGATTATAAAGGTTCCCAGAGATAAAAAAGAAAAACGCATTGAAAGAAAAACAATCATATAAAGTATTATGAAGGAACCCAAGTGTGCATTGTAATTACATAACAACCCAAGTGTGCGCCCTCCACAGTTACAAGCAGGGACCCCCATGGTCCCCTAAAATCTAGCATGCCAAGTGAGATTGCCTCATCCTTGACATAAGTAAACATCCCCCTATTACATAACAACCAAAGAAATCTTGAAACGTCCTGAAAAACGTCTTGTCGGTGAAATTGGTTGCTAGGGGTCCCCCGATAAAATTGGATGCTAGAGCCTCCCATAGAATTGGAGACTAGGGCCCCCTGGTGGTTAGGTTGAACCTGGATGCTTGGGCCCCATTGGAATTGGATGCTAGGGCCCCCTTTGGTTAGGTTAGGGCCCTGGTGAAATTGGGTGCTAGACCCCTCGATGGAATTGGATGCTAGGGAATCCATTGGAATTGGTAGATATGGCCCCCGGTGGCTAGATTACGGGTCCAATGAAATTAGATTTTAGGGCCCCATCGGAATTGGGTGCTAAAACCCTCGGTGGTTAGGTTAAAACCCCTGATGATATTGTATGTTAGGGTCCCGATAGAATGGGATGCTAGGACCCCAATTGGAATTGGTTTCTAGGCCCCCCCCGGTGGTTAGGTTAGGGGCCCGATATAATAGACTTTAGGCCCTCCAATAAAATTGGATGCATGGGCTAGGGCCCCCCAGTGAAATCGGCCGCAATGATTCGCTTGCTAGGGCCCCTTTGGAAGTGGATGCTAGGGGACTGGTGGAATTGCTCGCTATGGGCCCGACGTCTTGAAGGGCCCCCACTAGCTGGCTCTGCAGGGTTTTCCTACCCCTCACGAGTTTTGAAGAAAAAAACTCTCCATTACGTAACAACCAAAAGTAAACAAATCCTATTTGGTAAAACCTTTTTTCCTGGCCCCCTGACAAGTTCTATTACGTAACAACCAAGAGTAAACAAACCCTATAACTTTGCAGCTTTTTTCCTGGCCCTCTAATAACTCCTACTGCGTAACAGCCAAAGCCCTATTATGTAAAAACGAAAAGTAAACAAACCCTATTACATAACAACCAAAAGTATACATTCCCTATGATGTAACAACCCCCGGCTTGGTGTCATGGAATGGCGGGATAGGGCTCTCATGGGACCTGATGGGGAGGATCACTGCTGATATCAATTTATTAATTTATCCGTATGCATGTGCATAAGAATAACTCATCCTATTTTCCAAGGTCGACAGAAACTTGGAATTAGTGGTTATATTTGTCAGATAACCTCAGATTCACCTCAGATTGACAAGAATTCTGAATAGCAAGAGCCTTTCGCAGGCTTTATGTTTCATTTTTCTTAAAATTTCTGTATCAAAACTCTTTATAAACGCTATGAAATTCCAACTTTTCTGGAACAATATACTTTTGATACAAATAGTGCTTTTGATTCTCGGAGAGATTAGTGAAATTGATTAATTTGATAATGCTAAAGAAATAATCTGTAACACTCAAGATAAAAAAAGGACCAAATATAACAGCAAACTGGCTGGCCCCCAACCCCCCATTGCACCTCCTGGCTAAAGGGTCACAAAATGAAGATCAGCACTGCCAGTAAAGACAGTAAAGTCAAACGCCCTATTTTTTTGACTTTTTTATCTTTACCAGTGGAGACTACTTAAAGTCGCTTGCTAATCATTATTTTGAATGTTCTGAATTCGAGCACGATCATTCTGAGCACAAGAACAGCGTTTTTTCTTTACTAGTAATAAAAATAAAGTACAAAATTTCTACTGACAGTCTTCAGCTGCCAATCTCAGGCAGAATTGTCAGGAAATTCTTGGATGTCGCGTATTCCTCTGGTGACACATGAAGATATAGCGCGACCATGAACGTAACTAAAGCATTTTTGAGCGTTTAGGAGACTTTGGATTCTTAAGTTTTCCTACTACATTCTGTGAAGACGTAGATGCAGATTCAGCAAATCCTCGAAAAACCTGTAAAGGAAATTAAGTTCTAAAAAAATGTTCAACACTAACGGACAAGCATAAAAAGGGTCTAGCCGTTTCCCCCCTGAAAATCCCCCTCAAAATATCCCCCAGAAACTTTCCTCGTATTTTCCTGGATAGTTTCGGATGTTCATTAGAAGGGAAATTGGCTCATCTGTTTAAGTCAGAGGCACTGCTATAGCTTTGCCCATAGTAAAGAGCCATAAGGGTTCAATATATTGGTATTTTATCCTGAGACACTTCATATGAAAGGGTGGTCGTATGAACTATGGAGGAGACTCATTCGATTTCAAATTAAAAGTTCTAGTACCCTTTTTAAGAGTCAAAGGTGATTGGAGGACAACAAACCACCCCATACCGTTTTTTCCCAAATGCATCCAATCAAAGTATTGAGATAGCCATGTCGTTCAAAATAGTCCAAAGGTCAAATCCATCTGGGTTAGACAGCCTCCCCCACTTGCAGCCTCTGGGGCAAGGCTGTAAGCTATGCAAGTTGTTCATTCTTAAGATATAATGTTTTCATAGGAAGGGTGGTCGTATGAACTTTGGAGGGGGCTCGTTCAATTGGAAATCAAAAGTCCCTGTGCCTCTCTTAAGATTTAGCCTGCTTTTCATCCAGTTGCTATCGAATGAGCTGTTACCAACTACAGTTCTTTAAAAGAAGTTTCTTATCCCAATTCAACGGCTCTTGTGTTTCAGCAGTCATTTTTAAAGAATTGTAATAAAAAATCCAACTTTAGCATCAAGAGTGAGGGTTTGAGGAGTGGTTATTTCCTTTATGCACGGAATAATTCTATTCCGAATAATTTAAATTGGATTTTAAACGTAATCTACTTATTTTCTTCAGATCAGATACTTCTTGTCCGTTGATTCAACCCATTTCTACCACTCATGGTGATACAACTGGTCCTCGTGATAGACATGTTAAATTCCTGGCTATTTTATTGGATGAAAATCTTTCTTTCAACCATCACTAGTCTCTTTGGAAACTTAAGCTCTAAACCTAGGAGTTCTTCGGAAGCTTCATCATTGTTTCCCTGGTTCAATAATAAGGATTCTCTTTCACTCTTTCATTCAACTTATATGAACTACTGTCCAACAGTATGGCTAACATCATTCTCTTATTTTACCCTCCTGTTTTCAAAATATATAACAGACCAGTTTAAATTAGTGTCTCAGGTGTCAGGCCAACTCAGCATGAATTTATTGGATGGTCAACCACATACTTCTTTATATCCTCTTCTTTCATTTTTAAGTATTTTCATGGACTCCTCCCTAACTTCTTCAAACAATTATACCTTTCAAATTCTGAACCACGAAAGGAATCTTGGGTTTCTTTTTCTCTCAGAAATGATATGGATATTTTCATTCATAAAGCCAAAACCGTAAGATCAGATCTTAATCCATTTTTTTGGCTCTGCCTCCATCAAGGGCGCGGGCAGAAAATTTTCCAGGGAGGGGAGAGGCAGACACCAAAATAACAGTGGTGGCTGGATGACAGGGAATATATTTCAGGGCGTTTTTTTCGCAAGAATAAGTTTATTTTTAAATACTTTTAGGAAAAAACTCTCAAATAAAAAGAGTAATTAAATTGCATGCAAAGTGAAACAAAATTCAGAAAATGTTAAACGCCAAGGATTCCTAGCAAAGGGATATTTAATCAATAAAATATTTAATTATCATACATTTAATCTTAAAATAAAATCAAACAAAAACCAAAATTACAGAAAGATTTATTGCTTCCGTATATTATAACAAATGTAGACTTGTCTTTACGCAATTTCCTACACCTTAGAATAGTTTACAGAAAGAGTAGAGATACTCAAAAATCAATCTGCCTGCCTAGATAACACGTTTTTGTTTGATAACAGCCATGTAAAATGTACCTATTTCGTAACAGGACAATTCTCCTTCTCTAACTTAAATTCCTTATGTATTCAGACATTGAAAAAAAAGAGCGAAAAAAAAAAAATTAAACTCACTATTCAGCTGTCAAATTGACCCACTTTCTTTTTATTGTACTATTCAACTACATAAAATGAGCAGGTTCAAAAAAATTGTCACAAGAGAATCTTATCAAATAGTTTGTAATAAAAAACTTGAAGTAAAAAGTGACTTGGACTGGACTTGAAGTAAAAAGAATCCTTTCAGTTTATTGTTACCCATCCAAAACCAAAAATCGAAGAAAATTTGCCTGATTTGTGAAAAAAGGAAAACATTCCCAAAAAAGCAAGTAATTTTATTGAAAGTCTATTTATTATGTACATCAAATCAGAGAACACTGCCATAGATGTTTCAAGCTCCAATCTCCAAGATATGGAATTTTGCATTTTTTTTTTTAAGAAGAAACATCGTCGACGTTTTTTTTTTTTTTTCAGGGGTGATTGTATCAAACCAAAGATCCAAGCTAAATGGGAGGGACATGTTTCTGCCACTTTAAAATGTAGAACCTCATTCAAACGTAAATTTAGAGTCCTTTTATAAGTGACCATACAGTTTGGGCCAGGGTAAAGTCTTGTTTTCTGCCATTTTGGGGCACCAAACTACGACTTTACCCTGAAGAGGACGAATTTGCAATCAATTTAAATTTCTGAGATGCTAATTGATTTTTAGAGGTTTTACGAGTTCAGGGTGCTAAAATAGGCTTGAAAATTAATGTTAAGAAGACTAAGTCACTAAGGTTAGGAATAAGTGAAGATGAACAGGTGACCTTAGGTAACGAAAAGATTGATCAGGTTGGGAGCTTCAGTTACCTTGGTAGTATTATTAGTAAAGATGGTGGGAGCAGGGAAGATGTTAAAAGTAGAATAGCTAAAGCTCAGGGTGTTTTTTCACAGTTAAAAAAAGTTTGGAAGAATAGAAAGATAAGCCTACAAACCAAGATTATAATATTGGAAGCTACAGTGATGACAGTGGTCAAATATGGCTCTGAAGCATGGACACTCCGAAAAGCAGATGAAAATTTACTAGATGTTTTCCAGAGAAATTGCCTACGGATTGTTCTGGGTACCCGGCTGACTGACCGTATTTCAAACAGTAGGTTGTACGAAAAGTGTGGTTCAATCCCGCTTTCTGGGGCTATAATGAAAGAAAGGTTGAGATGGCTAGGCCACGTTCTACGGATGAAGGATGACAGATTACCGAAGATTGTCCTTTTTGGCCAACCGTCTTGGGCTACACGGAAAGCAGGTCGTCCTTGTCTGGGTTGGGAGGATGTCATAAATAAGGATTTAAAGGAAATGGGAACTTCCTGGGAGGGTGTAAAGAGGGAGGCTTTAAATAGATTAGGTTGGAGGAGGAGCGTACGTAGCTGTGTTGGCCTCAGGCGGCTTGGTGCTGCAGTGAGTTATTAGTAGTAGTAGTAGTAGTAATTGATTTAAAACTATCAATAAGTATATTGTAGGCTTCCCAGTTGCAAAAGAAGTAATGCAGCATGGTGACAGTACTGGATTCTTCCACTTTTATTCGTTTTATTTGTAATGAAATTAGGCTACGTTTGGTGATCTATAACTGCGTATCAGCTATAATTAGGGGGGTCATTGCTTAGATGGGGGTAGGGTAGATTCCTAATACATTTAATGGACAAACTGCTTACTCTCCATGAGGTTTCAGATAAATATTGAAAGAGGTAGTGGGGAGTAGGAATTAGTTAAAATGTTTCTAAAAATATTACATTGCCATATCTGCCAGCACAAAGGTCGAAAAGGCAAGGCAGACCGTCATCAGCCCCGCCAGAAAGTTTCTTTTGGGTGGCAAATACTGCTAGGAACATAGTTTTCAGCGATTTTATATGGTGAAATTTTTCTTTTTCTATTTATATGAAGTACTTCAATGTATTTAAACAAATGTATGTGATGTATTTATCGATAAGAAAATCCTATTATAGAGGTTGTCATGGCTTCAGTTATGTAGAAGATCAAAAGTCTCACAGAATTTCTATCCATACAAACAATGACAGAGGCGCCATTTGGGCATAATCTTGGGGTGGGCATGAACTCCATCTGCCCCCCCCCCCCCGATTCTTCGTGTCACGTAAGAAAAATGCGGGTTTTAGCAGCACATAGATCAAATATTCTAAGTAAAAACGCATTTTCAGCACCCGTGTGTTGCTTGGAAATGTACTGTAACCGAAGGTGGAACTCAGCCACACTGACCTCTAAGATTAATTGTAACAACGAAGAATACAATCAACGAGGTTAAGTGATTAAACTGAAAGTGGAAAATTCAACCAGACTACAGGCTGGCATTCTTCAGCGAGAAACTTTCTTATTTAAGTAAACAATACGTCGGTGAAAGTAATCTTCATTGCTATGTAACCAAAATTACAAGATTGTAACCAAAATCTCGGTTTTCCTTCAGCAGAAATCTTCCAGATCAAATATATTTTCAAAAAGGAAAAACATAACAAGATAAAAAAAAATATTACAACACTCAAGGTAACAAGGGGAACCGCCGAGGTTTCATTTTTGCAAAATCATCAACAGCTGGTCGTAGTCCAAATTTTTTACTAAGTCCTTCTCTTCGAATATCAAAAGAAGGTGACTGAGACGATCATCTCCTGTTGTAGACCACAGGTAGTTTTTCACTATTTCTAGGCTAGAAAAAAAACACTCATTGCTCGCTGTTTTCACAGGAAGTGTGGCAGCAATACGAAGTACTTTAATTACTTCTGAGTAAGCCACTTGTTATGCCTGAAGATGGTCGACAATGTCTAGGAATTTTCCAGCTTTTTCTCCTCATCGAGCAAGAAACGCTTGGCAATACCAGCTTGAGATTCAAGAAGAATGTCGTCGATATCCAGCTCGCCGTAAAGAGCAGAGAAACGCTTGAGCAGCTCTTTGTCCATAAACTTGGTTGAGCTTGGATCCAAGGATTCGAGTGTACTTAGCACTGGCAAGTTATCTGTGAACGTTCTGTCAAATTCGGCTAGTAGACAGTCAAAAGTTTCGAAATATTCTCGCTTCATTTCATCCGCCAAAGTAGTAGTCCGATTTCCAGATTCGATGAAATTCTTTCCTAGCGTCAAAGTTGTCACAAATTGTTTCAGATGCTTGGTTATCTTTTCAGTTCTTCGAGGTCGTCCTTTCTGACCAACAGAGGAGGATCTAGTCGCGGGTTCATTCACAGCAGGTACTTCGATTTCGAGTTCTGTTGCAAACTCTTTAGCCTTTTCGGAAAGCGATACGAATGAAGCATCTGAACGCAGGTCGGTGAGTTCGCTTCTTGTGGCCTGAATCAGGGTGCGTGATCGAGAAATAACCAAGTCGACGGCCTGGAGATGCTGAGACAGCGAGTTCATCACTCGCATAATTGCTTCTACGTAATGCAATTGGAAGATAACAAGAAACGATTCCATCTTCTTCTGGAGCCCAGCTGCCTCTGCCCGTGCTTCGCCGTCAGCTCCCTCGCTTAAAGCAGACAGTACAGCTAAAATGCATTCATATCGGAGTTTAACTTTCGATATAGATCGATACCAGTAAGACCATCGTGTGGCTACACTTCTTTCCAGCTCCAGAACTTGCAGTTCGGCAGCTTTCTGGGCCTCAACAAATAACTGATGCCGAGTGTTGCTGTTGGAAATGAACGTGTATAGAGACTGGACCAGTGAGAAAAAAGAACCAACAATGCCGACAGATTCAATGCAGCTCGCAATGACCAAATTTAGCTTATGTGCATAGCAATGAATGTAGAATGCCTGTGGCGATTTCGCTCTCAAACGAGCTCGAACACCGGAGAATGGTCCGCTCATTACGCTTGCTCCGTCGTAGCACTGTGCGACACAGTAGTTCCAATCCAGTCCAATTCTTGTCACTGTGTCATGAATGAAATTTGCCAGACTTTCAGCATCCAGGCTCTTCATGTGATAGCATCCGATCGGCGTTTCTTTTACTTTTCCTTCGTAGAAGTATCTAAGAAGAATGGCGAGCTGCTCTTACTTCGAGTTGTCCTTCGTTTCGTCGACCAGAACGGTAAAGTATTTGGCACTTTTTAATTCTTGCACTATCGTGCGCTGAAGCCTGGAACCGAACACCGAAATAGGATCGTTCTGGTATTCATGGGATGTATAGTGACCGTACCGTCTCTGTAGCTCGTTGAAGAGTGTAGGAGAGTACTCTGCGAGAAGATTGCAGGTCTCGACTAAATTTCCCTTGTTTGTCGAGGATTCTGTTTCGTCGTGCCCCCTAAAGGCAGTGCCGAGTCGCCCCGATAGAGCTGTTACTTTTAATAAGGCTTTTACGTGCTCTCTGTTCTCCTTGATTTCATTGTCTCTGTCTGTCATTAAAACAGACGCGATTGGTTGCAACTCCTTGGTTTGTATGGCTTTGAACTTCGTCTGAAACTGCACTGTCTTTGTGGCGGTCACTTCTAGTGTGCTTTTCGAGGAAGTTAGAGATGTCTTTCCATCTTCTCACACCGACATCTATGAAAGGTCTAGACCCGTACCTCTGCCTGGGAAGAGTAGATGTGCCGCCAAAGTGTCTGCAGTAGAAGCAGTAAACAGAATCATCCTAGACGGAGTACTCCAGCCACGGGTGCTTTCCATAATATGAAGCATGGAATGACCGTTTCAGCTTGCCGTTTGCCGTCACTTGTGCAGGGTATTGTACTAGTTTTGGTTTAGGATGGTGGATCGAGAGAGGAAAAAGAAATGTCCGTAGGGCCACTGGACCGGCGATGCTCTTCATACATTATAATCATAAATAATAATTCATAAATAATGAAATACTTCATAAATAATGAAAATACTTTAATTTTTCTAATTTTTTGGAATTAACCCTTCCCCGCCTACTCCCTAAAGAGAGCGGATACGTTCCGGTTATGTCAATCACGTATCTAGGACTTGTGCTTATTTTTCCCACCAAGTTTCATCCCAATCCCTCCACTCTAAGAGTTTTCCAAGATTTTAGGTCTCCCCCCAACTTCTCCCAATGTCACCGGATCCGGTCGGGATTTAAAATAAGAGCTCTGAGACACTATATCCTTCCAAACATCAAATTTCATTAAGATCCGATCACCTGTTCGTAAGTTAAAAATGCCTCATTTTTTCTAATTTTTCCGTAAACACTTCCCCATAACACAGAAAATCCTTTTCCTCCCAAATTCAGCTCTTTTAGTCCACGAAACTGTGAGTGGCACAGAAAATTGAAACCCAGACGAACAGTAACACAAACTTGCACTTACTCGCTGAACCGGTTCACATGGTGACGGTTTCTGTTTCTTAATCCATCTACTCAGAGAAGACTGATTTTCTGCCTCTTTCTCCTTCTTCTAGGCTGCCAATTTACGCTTTTGAGCTCCTGACAAACTCATGATAACAAAAAAAAAATAAGACATTGAATCAACAAGATCACAAACGACGAGGACAGAAACAGAATAAGAACAGACTCGAGTAATTGAAAACGGTAGCTTATGTTCAATAAAACAAGGAAACAAACATTGAAACATTTGCCAGGAACTGATCTACTTTGATCTGTCAACTTAGAGGAATTACTGCAAATATTCAAAATCTATAATATTATCATAATTATCTAGGATACGGTCATTTGACAGAACTTGAGAACTTAATTATGTATCCAACCTACTTTCAAAGTTTACAATGGTTAATAGCAAATAGCGTAATTATTATGACCGACAAAGGGCCCTTTGCGGTGGAAGCTTGGGCCCCCTGGAAAATCAGGGGTGGGAATTTGCCCGCCCCTGCACTCCCCCCCCCAAATGGCGCCTCTGAACAATAATACTCCTTTTCATTCAACCGAAATTCTTTAGTGGTAATAATAACAAGGACTTCCTACCAAAATTACTATTCATTGCCCATTTTTTAAGTATATTCAAATTTTATCCAATATTGAAATTGTAAATTTAAACGTAGGACAGTACTAATCAAAGTAAATTTATTGATTTTACAGATTTTAAAATCAATTAACCAGGAATTTAAGCTATAATTAGAAAATTAATTTTTTGCTTTAAGTTTTAAACTTGTTCCTTACCTTAGTTAAAAATCTTTTTCTATTTGTTTAACCACATTTTATGAAACTGTAAAGTTTTATGAATACAATACTTTTGGTAACGCAGAAAAAACAACTAATATTTCGATGATCTCTGTTCGGATTTTGACGGGAAACATACAGTTCGTGGTAATGACCTGTAAGTAAGGAGGGACCCACTCTGTAGTAACCAAAACCCTAAAAAACGGATATTGATAGACATATCAAAAGAATTGGCTTATTATGCTGATTCCAAATATATAATTTTCATTAAATTCAGTCTGGTTCATCGAAAGCTGCGAGCCTGAGAAAATTTGTCTGATTTTCGAGAAAAGGGGGAATCACCCCCTTGAAGTCGTAGAATTTTAATGAAAATCAAACTATCAGATTCAGCGTATCAAAAACCCTACAGTAGAGAATTCAAGCTCATATCTGCAAATATGTGGTATTTTCTAATTTTTGACCAGAAGATAGATTAGGATGCGTGCTTATTTTATTTATTCCCAGGGGTCATCGTACCGACCCAGTGGAACTAGATCCTTGGTAGAGGGCTCATTCTAACTGAAACTAAGAGTTCTAGGTCCCTTTTTAAGTGATAAAAAATTGGAGGGTATCTAGACCCCCTCCCACTCCACCTTTTTCCCAAAATCTCACGATCAAAATTTTGAGATAGCTTTTTTGTTTAGCATAGTTGAAAGGCCAAATAACCATGTCTTTGGAGACAAAATGACCCCCTATAGTCCCTGGGGAAAGATATTTAAGTTATAATATTTGCCCATTGTTAACGTACAGTATTTGTTATTGGGAAGTATGCATACATTTTTCGAGGGGCGAGGGAGGACGAATTTTCTGCTGGGAGGATTTTGCACAGGGAAAACTTTACATGGAGACGAAAGTTTCCAGAGGGTGAACTTTTCAGGAGAAATTTTACACTGGATGAATTTGCTAGAATTCCTATGCAAAAATTCCTTGCTTTCTCTTTACCGATTCAATTATACGCCTGAAGATGTTACGGACAATTGTTCAGGGTAAACTTTCACCACAACTGAACTGTCCATAGGATATTTCTGTGAGGAGGGGGTTTTCACATGGAGTTGGAGCCAGGTATCCTAGCGTTATTAAAAAACAATCAGAAATTAAACAAAAAACAAGTTTTTTCAACTGAAAGTAAGGAGCAACATTAAAACTTAAAAAGAACAGAAATTATTACATATCGTATATGAGGGGGGTTGTACCCTCCCCAACATTTCGCTCTTTACCTAATTTTGTCCCAATTCTCTAAGAACGACTCTTGAAACACAAGGGTCGTTTAATTAGAACAATAAGTAAAATATTAAATATATGAAATAAATTTTAAGATATGGAAAATAATCACCTAAAACACTAAAAACCAAGTAAGTCCACAGTTAAAATGGCCCCCAAATACCATAAACTAGCTACTGTCGATGACCAACCACAGAATACCACGGGGGAACCGCTATAACCGGGGCCAGAAGTGGGGGAAGTGGAATTGGAAATTGCTATTTCTGGAAAAAGTCTAATATTCACAGCAATTCCGCTTTGGTATTACTATTAGTAGGACTTCTGACTCTAAATTTCGATATTTTGCAGTAAATTTATAGAAAGTACCAAGGAAACATGTTTGAATGATTCAAATATGTGCCACACAATCAGGGATGCTTAGTAAAAGTTAAAATGGGCTGTCTCCATAAAAAGTTCTAGACGGTGCTACGGATTAGTCACCGAGTGACCCGGTGGTGTGACCTGCAATGAGCCATCATTACGAGGCTGGCTTCTGAAAATGAAAACTAATCCAAAAACACAAACCAATGGAGTGAAAACATCATTTTTAACAAGAAAATGTCTGAAAATACCTTAGGTCTGAACTATATGTTTGCCAAATACTTCATGTTTGAAGTATTATACAAACTATATGTATAAACATATAGAAACTATATGTTTGAAATACTTCAATGTCTGAACTATGATGTTTGCCAATGGGTCCCACGGGCCAGCCAGAAAGTGCCACGGTGGCGTGAACTGCCTCGGAATATCATGATCTAACAATGAAGTGGTAAACTCCCACTGTTCAAATAAAAACACCTGTCAGGATATTCAAACGTCTGAAATCGCTTCAGAGATGACAACGGGTACCTCAGCGTGCCACGTGGCAGCTACATAGTGCCACAGTTGTGTTAACTGTATTGACGTTCGAAAAAAGAAGAAAATGTGTAAATCAATGCTTCACACTCTGTTTTTCTCGAAACGAGATGAAAGTAATCAAATGCATGCTTCAACATGAGTTACGTTTGCTTAAAATATGAATGTGTGCGACAAAAATGTATTCTTGATTGAAATACAATGCTAGAGGCACAGAGTGCCACGTGCCAAGAACATTCAACGTTCATGGACGGTAATTCATTTCTTGTTATTTCATCCAGTGGTTTCATCATTTGCTTCAATGGAATATCCTCACAGGAAATTCGAATAGGTCTTACGTTTGTAATCAAATAAAAATTAAGAATTAAATACTCACCTTACGCTATAGCTTTAAAAAATAATCGGTGACAAGTTCCACAAATAATCATAGTACGTTTTTATGGTTCTATGACGAGAAGCCTATTACATAGAATCTGTTTCCAACAACATAATAATTAAAATTGTTTGCTAGTTCAATTGACTAAGGCGTCATTCCATTGGAAATCTCTGATCTTACGTTTAATTCCTACACCGGACAAAAAACCTTTGAGGACGGATAATAAAAGTTCCTTGAATCAAAACAGGTCTTGCGTAAGAGGCTTGGGGAATTCCTTGAGGGAACATCTCGAAGAAGAAAAACGCATTGAAGAAGAAAAAATAACATCTCGAAGAAAAAAAAATCTTGAGGATAAAAACATCTCGAAGAAAATTTCGTGAAAAAAGAACTTCTGTAATAAAAAAAAAATCATCTTGAGGAATAAAAAAACACCTCCAAGAAAATGTCTTGAAGAAAAAAACGTCTTGAAGAAAAAACCGTCCCCTAAAGTTTTACTTACCAACCAGGTGTACAAAATAAAACAATGACCAATAATACCTACGTCTTGAGGGACTAGCAACTTCAGGTATAGCCCCTATGGGTGCAATGGGATTAATCTATGCTTCAGTATTTACGAAGCCAATTTTTATTTTTCCTATACAGTTATTTCAGAATTTTGATGATTTTGAAGGTTTTTTCTTATAGAAGACAAATATTAAAATGTGTCTCTTTACAAAAGTAATTTTGATTTTACTTGTTTATGGATAGGTTGAATGACAATTACAACTATTTCAATTCAATCCATGGGAATTATAAAACAAACAACTTGAGCCAAATGCCTAAAATAAATTATGCGAGTTATTAAACGAATTTTTGTTTTTATTCCAATTATGTACTAAATAGATTTTCGTGAAATCTACTACTGTTTTAGTTTTAGAATTGCTTCCTCAAGTATATTCTAGGCAACTGAAATAAACTGAAAATGTGCCTTTATGTACCAATGCCATTTTAAATTTTCTCTATCTCTTTTTGGGCTTATATTCTCTTTTCAATTTTTTCACCACTTTATCGACATATTTTCCACCCGTTTTCAATTTTTTTCACTCGTTTTCAAAATCAGATTTAATATTATTGTCGCCAAATCAGCCAGAAAAGTTTGGATAGAATAGGAAGATTAGTCAGCGAACTAAGATTGTAATACTGAAAGCCAGGGAAACAGCAGTGGTCAAGTCTGAAAAGTGGAGACTTCAATAAGCCGAGGAAAATTTGTTAAATGTTTCCCAGAGGAATTTCCTGAGGATAATTTTAAGCATGTGTTTAGCTGTATGTATACTGTATTAGATAATAGGTTGTCCGAAAAAAGTGGTTCGATCGCACTTTCTAGTCCCATAATTAAAGAAATGCTGTGATGGCTAAGCCATGCTTCGCGAATAAAAGATAGCCAAATATTGTGCGGTTTGGTCATCAGCCTGGGACAAAACAAAAAGCAGGTGGTACCAAATGTGCTGTGAGGAATTCAAAGAACAGGGTTTAAAGGAAACTAGAACCTCACAAAAAGGTCCTTAACTAGGGGAAGTGGTTATTTGCTCCTCTCCACTAGATTATTTCACCCCCTCCCAAATTTTGAAAATACCTTTTCGGATTATTTTTATTAGAAACTTATTTTATTTCTTTTTTTAACATTTTCACTGAAGAATGAAAAATAGCCCCTCCTGTTCAATTTGAACAGCATTTATCCTCCTCTCTACATCTTCATAACTTGAAACTTTTACGTAAAGAGTGGAGCTTTGAATAGATGGATAAGGAGGAGGAACATGCGTTTCTGTGCTGGCCTTATACCGCTTAGTGAGGCAGTGAGTTAATAACAACAGGATTTGCAATCACTCGTTGTGCACTAATGGATTTTGAAAAACATGTACTTAATTTTTTACACGAAACAAATTTAACGACAATAGTCCGTCCCAATGGCGTAAAAACTTTTTTTTCTTTAACTTCAATCAAAGTACACTCACAAAAAAATAAACCGAGAGAGACTTCTGTAAAATCCTGTTGTTCATGACTGTATAGAAATAAGACCTTAATATCCTGGCAATTCAATTACGGTAGGAAGGAAAATCCCTTTGGAATTACTAAGAGCAGATCTAATTCTAAGAGAAATTTCTAACGCTTATATAATTCCAATTGGGTTATCTATTCTGGAGATGGTAATTTGCTGGCATTCATAAAGTAGTTGAATTAAAACAGGAATGGGAAATCTTATTTCTGGAAATGAATAACGTATTTATCGAAAAACTGGAAAATACAAAATTATTATGCAACTATACGTAGGGGTTATAAAAATAACAAATGTTGGATATACCTATGGATAAAAGAGTTAAGGTAACAAAGTGTAATTAAATAGCGACCAAAATAAAAGGAACTTCAATAATAATATACTAACCAAAAGAATATAGTTTTTATACTGATTTCAAATATGTAAAATTCATTTTGAAGTAACGGTCAAAATTTAATAGCATAAATTTATCGCTTAATTCTAATCATAATTTTCAACCATATCACCAGATTCATCATATTTGAAGCCTATTCAGTGGAGGTTTCAAGCCCCTACCTACAACTATACGAAGTTTTGCACTTTTCTGAAAAGGTTGGTTGTCACTGTGTGACTCTTCCCATAGCAAGAATAAAAACTAAAGTAAAGAGTAAAATTCTGCCCTTTCAGAAACGAAGTTTACCAAATCAACTTTTAATCTTCCTTTAAGTGTTAAGCACAGTTGAGGCAATTATATTGCACCTAACCATACAAAATCACAAGGATATTTCCGAAAAATTAGGAATTCTTTTTTGCATTTAAAGTACTAGATACTTTTTTAGAAACCAATCTAACTACGGCCGAGCTAAAATACACTTTAAACAAATTTGAGGAAATAACTGAAACAACCCGAATTTTAATATTGACACCACCAGATGACACAAAACAGTCAAAGCCAGTGAGGAATCTTCTGTTTGAATTGTCGTCACTATTCGTTTTTACTATTTTTAATGTGCTAGAAAAATATGATTCATACTAATGGTTGATAACAGTTGTTATTATTTAACTACCACATTTTTAATACCTAGAAAAACAATTTTATTTTAATTTTTCTCCAAAAAGGTATTTCTGTTAATTATTTTCTAAACAAAAAAAAACTTGGTATGGTTATTTAGAAACATTGACTTGTCTGAAACATGACTGTGTTATACACCATCGCACTCGGCGAGAGATTTTCTGTTCTGGCTAGACAAAAACCCTTCTTCCAACAGGCAGTTGTCATATCCTTAATTAATGAACGGAAAATCTACTCTTCAAATTATTGTTACCTATGGGATTGGTTAATGAACTCCACGGAACGTAATAATTATTTGTCTTTTTTTCTTCCTTTTTTTACAACATTTGAAAAGACACTAGGCTACATGTAACTCTGTAGGTTTGCACCGAAAAAATAGTGCAATATGCAATTTTCGTGAATTAATCAGTGACGAATTTCAACTGTTGTAACTTCCATACAGGATTTTCTCTGCACGGCTGTAACTGTTATTTAAAAACAAGAGTAAACAATAATCTAAAGGGCTGTTTTTGTCGTATAGGAAAAATTGTGATTCTTTGGATATACTTACCTTGTATTTTAAGATAGGAATCTCGTTGTGAAGAAATCCTTTTCACGGTAAAAAAAAAAATTTCGTCATCAACTGATTTTACATTTATGGATAATGTAGATGTATAATTTTCTTTCATGTATTTTCCGAGTCTAAGTTAAGTTCTCACTAATTAAAAGATAAATGGACCTAAGCGACGAGTCGATTCTAGCTCTTATACATGAACTAAAGTGAAATTCGTGAAGAATTTCCAAAGAATGTAAAGGTAAAATTATATAACTACTTTGTATACCTATAAAATAGTTATTTCAAATAATAAATTCTAAATAGTGCATAAGGATAAAATAAATATTCATTTATTGGATAAAAACAAACTTGACTGCTTAAGGACAGAAACTGTTTCCTATTCACGTTGATAGTGTATTAGGGGAAATAGGTCTAATTTGGAAAGTTGCAATGTAGCTGTGTCACCGACAAGACTGATTGTCGATCAGCAAGCAACTGGGCAACAAGGAATATGGATTGTTTATTTTTCAGTCAGCACACAAAGTACAATCTCTTTGACACACTGCAATAACTTATAATTTAAGAGGACGTTCGACGAAAAAAAGGTGACTATATTTAGTTCGCCAATGCAATGTGAAGTATCGCAGTAGCTGCGCAGTACCAATGCATTTGTCTGCCACCCCAAGAAAAGTGTGAACAAGTCGAGTGGATAATAGATAAAAGAATGAAAAAGATTGAAAAGCAGAAAACTTTGCAGGAGCTTTAAACTGTGTGCAAGCTCATAGGAAAAGGTAAAATAAATTCTTACTGTTCTACCACATATTCTAAAGCTTTCAGTGAAGTTTTAATTCATACGGTAGATGGTGCGCAGTTAAGGAGAGAATCAACTTTATTTCCAAAACGAAAAGGGAATTTAAATTAAATAATGAAATTGATTGATTAAATTGAAGCTAACTTTAAATTAATTAGAGACATTTTTTGAACGTTCCCAACATCGGTGGGGTGGGTTTATATTAATAAAAATTTTGACTATGACACATAATTTATTTAACGCAATATGGTAACTCGATTAAACGTTGAGTTATGGACACGCGATTATAATTTTTTCTTTCTTTGTTTTTACTCTGACAAATGTAATCCAACAGGAAAAGAAACTTATGGCATATATGTAGTAATGATACTAAAAACAACTCAATTTTTTTGGAAAAGGTTACCTTTTAAAGAAACACCTGAGTGCTTCATTCGTACGAAAATAAAGTCGTACGAATTCATTCGTACTCATTTTGCGGATACTTATAATATTTAATCTTCAGAAACCTTCTTTTCCTATTTACTGCACCCCCTCCCACTGCAGAGATGTGCGTAACGCTCTATTTAATTATGAACTTTATATTAATGTTTAACTCTATGGAAAAGGAGACATGAAGCTGGGCAATTACCCGTCATAATGTATAGTTCAACTGTTTTTATTTCTGTTTAAGTTGCCTGAGATTGATAATTAAAATCTGAGGGTAAGTTCACAATATAGTGTAAACACAGTAAGTGTCTATTTCACAAATGTTCGACACGTCGCTTCCTGTTTGAAATGCTGAGAGTTATGCAAAGATTTTCAATCTGTTTCATTGAAGACATCTTAGCAGGGCATTGAGCTTGTTTCTGTTAATGCTGTCTTTAACATTTTTATGAGCCTTAAATTATTATGGATTTATTTGAAGAGAATCTTAGCATATTAAAAAGGAATAAAACCTCCAAAAAGGTCAAATAAATCAAAACCAAGTAGGGTATTAGCAGCCTTGGCAACACGTTATTTTATCTCTTTTTTATTGAGACTGGACTTTTACTTACTTTACTGTACCTTTTACTGTTTTTTTTTTTACTGTACTTACTTTTCACACCGATGACGGCTTAGCGAAAAATTTTGCTGAAAATTTAGCTGAATTTTGGCTTTTTGTGATTTTTTATTTCACTGTCTAAAAAATTCTCGTGTTTTAGTAATTCGCTGTAACTTGGGTTTCATCATTATATGAAACCAGCGGCCTTAAAACTTATTTATTAGCTAAGAAGAATTTTATGTAAAAAAAAAGGTAATAAAAATGAAAGTTGGACCATTCAGAGAAGCGCTGCCACTGGGTCAAAAACTTGTACAATCGAGGACTGACAAAAGAAAAATACAAATTTGTGACGAAAAAATGCAACGTATCAACAAAATACGGCACATGTTGCAATTCTGTTGTTCAACTTATATTTTCTTTTAAGATAGTCTGTGTTTTAGGAATATTGACAAAAAAAATAATATTTCTTTATTTGCTTGAATAACCCAGTGTGATCTATCTGTTAGTTACAAGATAAGCAGCTCACTACAGGCTGCGTTCCAGAATTGAACATTTCAGAAAAATAACTAATTTTGCCTGAATTTGGATGTTACTGTGGCTGACCTTAGTGAGCAAGCAAATGGACTAGCCTAGCAAGAGAATTCTTAAAAAACAAGAGGTTAGTCTTACCTAAGATGTAGGATGCCAAAGTGGGAAAGGCACTAGACATCGGTGAAAACTCACCAGCCTAGGTAAGAAGCCGTCAATAAGGGACTACAATATCAAGGCTAGCTTCAGGAATGAGTCGGACAAGGTATTTGTGCCTTAATCAATAATCAAACCTTGGCGGTTATACTTTAATATTTTAGTAATGCTGCAAAATCTAAATCCAAATGTTTCCACTTCTGTCTATGGTAATTTTAGTTGCTTTTTTTGCTTTCATTTAAGGGAATGGCTCTTCTTATTTTTTTTCTATTTTGATTGATTTCAAGGTTTGGGTTTTAATGTTACAATTTTTATTATGGGATATTTATATTTTTTTTTGTATCAGGGAGGATTTGCTATTTTGTTCAACATATTTTTTTTTAAATAATATTTTTGAGTAAATAAAACCCACTTCTACTCCTCTCAGTGACAACATCTTTAACAAAAAATTTACTTTAAGCCTTAGACGTCACCTACACTCACCTATCCTCCTTTTTGAAAAGATTAAACAGCAGCCCAACCGGAGAAAAATTCAATCAACCGTATGCTACAACAGTGACAAAAAAAGAAAAAGAAATTGCCTTTCCCTTAATAAAGGAGGTCCTCCCACCCTTTTCACGGTGGACTTTCTTAAAATTTTAAATCTTTTCCAAATGGAGGCCCGTCATGTCCCGTACACTAAAAAAAGAAATCTCTTTATTCTCAAAAAGGAGAATAATAAAAAACAATAATCATTTAAGAGAAACTAATCATCATTATTTAATAAAAAGAAAAAAACAAATAAACTTTTCTATTATTATAACTTTCTTTTGCTCAAGTAATATGTAGAATATATCCAAAAAGAACAAAATAAGAAAGTTATTATTGTAACTCTTCAAAGATTTTTGTGACAAACGAAGGCTTTGCGGTGGGTTTATCTGGGGGGGGGTCAGTTTTATTTGCAGGTTGAACATTTTTTGAGGGGAATTAGTTTTCATCATGCCTTGGTTCTAGCATTATTAAATTTTTTAAAAATAAGGATTCTGTGACCTGAGATTATTGAATTATTTTGATATTAAATTAGTCTGACTTAAATTTGACAGAATCTGTAACCGCTGACTCAATCATTTCTGAACATTTACTTCATAAGATTTTTACGTCACCTTATCTGCTTTTCTCAAAACATTATCGAATTCCCTCTCAGTATGTCGTAAAGTAGCATGAAATGTTTCCATGGAAAAAGTCTGATCACTTTTAATGCCTTCATCTCCTTTCCCATCTCTGCTACGTAGTCCTAAATCTTCTATTCTAAATCCCTCTTTTCTTTTATCTTCGTCGGAATCGTAGTTTACAAGTTGCTCAAAATCCTTTCCTAGAAAATACCGTATTCTATTCCGAGTCTTTAAAGTTTTAAACTAGAAATTACTATTATTAAATGCGACGTCAAATAGTAAATATTTTCCTGCTCTGGAATTTTAAAGATGCGGATTAAATGATAATCAAGTGCTGAACAGAGCTCCAGGACGCTGAGACGGAAATGGCAGGGCAACATAAAGTATAAAACTGGTAAGGCTAGTTTTCGATTTTTCAATACAAATTATAAATATCTAACAGAACCATACGGTTTATAGTTAAATAGTAATTTTGTATCTAGTTAGTCGCACAAGGTACTGTTGACACTCTCGATGCTAGTTTTATTAAAATAGTACAGGATTATCATTAGCCTTAGATAAAAAAAATAATATTGAATTCCAGCAAAAACCATAGCACACACATTAATTCAAAGAAATTGAGTATATTTATATACGTTTGTGATGAAAATTTGTAGAACGAAACACAGTTGAAAATACACGTCACAATTTACTGTTTCAAGACATTGAACGAACAAAGTCTAAAACAGTGTTATTGCTTAAAAAACAATGCTTAAAATAAACAAATTTAAAAAAAAGAAAAAAGAACCCTGATTAAAAAGGTTAAAAAATAGTCAAGCCAAGGATGGTAATGCAACAGAGACATTGTGGATGATGAGTAGGATTTACTCATGGTCATCGTGACAACTGGTCATCAAACAGTTCGGATTATCAAACTGTAAGTAATAAGTGATGCGGCTTAATAGTAACTGAAACACTAACAAACTTGATGACAATACATACATAAGAAAAATAAAATTTTGATGTTTTTTTTAAATATGTAAAATTCATCAAATTTAAAGGTACACATCGACAGTTACGAGCCTGAAAAAACTTGTCCAATTTTGAAAAAGGGGGAAACACCCCTAAAAATCAAATGATCTTAATGAAAATCACACTATCAGATTCAACACATCTGAGAACCCAACTGTAAAGATTCCAAATTCTTATGTACAAAAGTGTGAAAATTTCCCTTTTTTTGTCAGAAGAAAGATCCGTGTTTATTTGTTTGGTTTTTTTCGTCGCATGGGTGATCGTATCAAAATAGTAACTGTAGAATATTGAGAGAGGACTCATTTGATCGAAAATAAAGGTTCTAGTGTTCATTTTTAAGTGACCAAAAATATTGGACGGTAGCTAGCCCCCCTCCCAGGCTCATTTTTCCCCAATTTCACCCGATGATAACTTTGAGATAGCCATTGGAGCGACCTAGCTTAATAATAACCAAAATTCCAAAAACGGAATTTTGATACCAATAGATGCATCAAAAGAATCAGATTTCTCTGTTGGTTTTAAATATATAGGTATCGTTAAGTTTAGTCTTACCTATCAAAAGTTAATATCCTGAGAAAATTTGCCTTATTTTTGAAAAAAAGGGGAAAAACCCTTAAAAGTCACATAATCTTAATGAGAATCACACCTTCAGATTCAGCATATCAGAGACCTATACTAAATTGGTTTTAACCTCCTATCTGGAAAAACGCTGAGTTTTGTAATTTTGCCATAAGAAAGATCATAGACCCGTGTTTCTTTGTTTTTTTCCCAGGGTGATCGTGTCGACCCAGTGATCCTAAAATATGGGGAGAAGGCTCATTCGCATGTAACTTAAAATTTCTAGTGGCTTTTTTAAGTGACCAAAAAGATTGGAGGGCAACTTTGCAACGTCCTACGGCCTTTTTTCCCAAAATAATTTTGTCTATGTGTCTTAATTTTTGTCTAAAGGTTACACATAATTCTTATAATGTGTCATAATTTTTCTCTTCATGAAACTTATACGTCTTTTTCTTAAATGCTACTAGGTTAGGTCGTTCAGGCTAACCTAACCTAATAGCATGAAGAAAAAGGCGTAGAAGTTTCACGAAGAGAGAAATCAACATGCAGCAAGTTTCACGAAGAAGAAATAAAAATATAACAAGTTTCTCGAAGACTCAAAAAAAGATACATGAAATTTCTCGAAGGAACAATCCAAATTCAACAAGTTTCACGAAAAATATTCAGCATGCATTATGTTTCACGAATAAAAACCAACATATAACAAGTTAAAAGAAGAAAAGTATCAAGATACATAGAGTTTCACTAAAGAATAAATAAGTATTAAACAAGTTTCACGAAGAAAAAATTGGCATACAATATGTTTCATAAAGAAAAAACAAAAATAAAAAAAAAACAAAAAAAGTTTGGACGCCCACAAAAATTAATGTGTAACAAGTTTTATGAAGGAAAAAATCATCATAAAAAAGTTTCTGGAAAAGCCAAAAAAACAAAAATCAGGATACAATAAATTTCACGAAGAAAAATAAATATAAAACAAGCTTCATGGAGAAAAAATCAAGATACATTACGTTTCAAGAAGGAAAAAAAGCATACATTATGCTTCACGAGCAAAAACTCAACATGCATGAAATTTCACGAGAAAAAATGCAGCATGTTTCACGACAAATAATCAGGAAACACTACATTTCAAGAAAAAAAAATCGATACACAACAAATTTCACAAGCAAAAATCAACATACAACCAGCTTCACGAAGAAAGAGAAAACCAACATTCACCAAGTTTCACCAAGAAAATTAATTTACAATAATTTTGATAAAGATAAAACTAACATAAGAAATTTCACGAAAAAAAAATCAACATACAACTAGTTTCAAAGTCAAAAATCAACATGCAACAAGTTTCGTGTAGAATAAATCGATCCACAGCAAGTTTCATGAAGAAAAACTAAAAACACAAAAGGTTTTTCGAATAACAAGATTAACATACAAGAAGCTTCACCAAGAAAAATCAACCTACAACAAGTTTCACGATGAAAAGCCAACATACATTAGGTTACACGAACAATAAATTAGCATGCAACAAGTTTCACGAACGAAAAGTCAACATGCAGCGTGTTTCATAAAGAAAAATATTACGATAAATTCAGTTTCACGAAAGAAGAAAACAACGTATGACAAGTTCCACGAAGAAAAAAATCAAGATGCAACGAGTTTCACACAGAAAAAATCAATATAAAACAGCTTTAATGAAAATAAGATAAAAACACAACAGGTTTCACGAAGAAAAAATTAACATACAATAATTTTCACGAAGAAAAAATCGACATACATTATGTTTCACGAACAATGAAGCAGCATTTAACAAGTTTCAAAAGCGAAAACGAACAGGCATCATTTTCACGAAGGAAAAAAATATCAAGATAAATTAAGTTTCACGAAGAAAAAAACAACATACAACAGTTTTTGCAAACAAAAAATCAGTGCGCAGCTAGTTCCAGGAACGAAACCGGTTTCACGTGCAAGAAAATCAACGCACACGTTTCACGAAATAAAAAATCAACATGAAATAAGTTTCAAGACGATGAAATGAAAATATAATAAGTTTCAAGAAAACGTAAATCAACATATATTAAGTTTTTTGAATGAATAATCCACGTGCAACAAGTCTTAGGAACCAAAAATTCAACAAGGAACATGCCTAACGAAGAACAAATAAATATACACAAAATTTCATGGAGAAAAAATCAAGATACATTGCATTTCAAGAAGGGGAAAAATCAGCATACATTATACTTCACGAGCAAAAACTCAGCATGCAAGAAATTTCACGATCAAAAAACATGCAACATGTTTCACGACAAAAAAATCAAGATACAATACATTTCACGAAGCAAAAAAATTAACATACCACCAGTTTCTCAAAGAAAAAGAAAATCAAAATGCAACAAGTTCAACGAAGAAAAAATTAACGTATTGTAATTTTCATAAAGATAAAAGTAAGATACAATAATTTTCATGAAGAAAACAAAATCAAAATACAACAAGTTTTACGAAGAAAACAATTCAAAATACCACAAGTTTCAAAGTAAAAAAATCAACATGCAACAATTTTCCTGAAGAAAAAACCAATGCAAAACATGTTTCATAAAGAAGAAATAAAAAACATAACAGGTTTTTTGAAAAGTAAGATTAACATACAACAAATTTCATGAAGAAAATTCAACATACTTTATGTTTCACGAACAATAAATCAGCATGAAATAAGTTTCACGAACAAAAAAAAATATTCAAGATTTTTCACGACAAAAAAAAACAAGATAAATTAAGTTTCCCGAAAGAAAAAGTCAACGTATAACAAGTTTCTCTGAGAAAAACTAAAAGTACAACAAGTTTTGCGAGAAAAAAACTAACATACAACAGGTTTCACGAAAAAAAATCAACATACCACATGTTTCACAAACAAAATCAACATACAACTAGTTTCACAAAGAAAAAAATCAACATGCAACAATTTTCACGAAGAATATATCAACATAAAATAGATTTCATGAAGATTAACTAAAAATACAACAAGTGTCACGAAGAAAATATTAACAAACAAAAAGTTTGAAGACGAAAAAATTCACATACAATAAGTTTTACGAAGATAAAATCGACATTCGTTATGTTTCATGAAAAATGAAACAACATGCAACAAGTTTTACAAGCAAAAACCAACAGGCATCATTTTTTACAAAAATCAAGATACATTAATTTTCACGAAGAAAAAAAAAATCAGCATACAACAAATTTATACATACATTCAACTTACAACTAGTTTCACGAAGAAAAATCAACATGAAAATTAAGTTAAGTTTATTAATAAAAATAGAACTTGTAAAATGCATAAATCTTTATATTTAATATGTCTTAAAATGGTTTAAGGGTGATAATGCACGCCAGAAGGTATCATATGCCAGCCATTGTGTGCCATAATGGCGTCAATTGCTTGGAGTCATCAGAAGAAATAGTATTCGGAATTTTTCATTAGGTTTAAACAATCGATTCTAGTGTAAACGGTTATTTCTGTAGGAAAATGTCTGAAAACACTTTAGTTGTGATAATGCATGTCAGAAGGTGCCATTAGCCAGACATTATATTTCATGCTAGTGTCTATTGCAAGGAGTCATCAGAAGAAACACTATTGGGAATTTTACTTTACTTTAATTTAATTTATCTTTAATTATTGTTTCTAGTGTAAACGGTTATTTTGTTGGAAAATGTCTGAAAATACTTTAGGTGTGACAATGCACGCCATAATGTGCCAAATGCTAGCCATTGAGATTCACAAACTGGGAATTGCCATGGAGCATTGCCATCTAACAATGAAATGGCAAGTTTCCAAAGTTCAAATAAAAGCAATGGTCATTTTCAGTTTATAAAGATTTTTTTGTGGGAAAAAGGTTAGAAAAAAACCTTAGGCGGGATAATCTGCCCCAGAGGGTGTCACAGTGCGGCACAATGACAAAGATTGACACAGTGTATCAATCTGAAGATGGTGAAAAACACGAACCAATGGATTCGAAGCATGATTTTTTAACAAGATAATACCTGGAAAATGTCTTAGGAACGATTAAGGTTGCCAGAGAGTGCCTCGTTCCATCCATAAGGATGGAAAGTGGCGTAAATTGACAAGATGTATCAGGGTGAGGGTGACTTGTGAAAACAAAATCCAACGAATTTAAAGAATGATTTTTAAAAAGCATATACCTATAATATGTCTTAGGAAGGATGAAGGATACTAAAGGGTATCAGAGGGCCATCCATGGCATGCGAAAACATGATTCAATAGATTTAAAACATGATTTGTAACAAGAAAACGCCTGGAAAATGCTCTAGGAATGGTTACCCGTACCGGGGGTGCCGTGTGGCATCCGTAGTCTGGTACAGTGGCGTGAATTGACATGATGTTTCACGTTGAGGGTGGGATGCAAAAACACATTCAATGGATTTAAAGCCTTTTTTTCAGGGAAATATCTGAAAAAGTTTTAGGAATGATGAAGGGTGCCAGAGGGTGTCGTAAGCCATCCATAGTTTGCCACAGTGGCGTGAATAGTCTTAGTCTTGCATCAGAGAAACGTGAAATTTTCTTTGAAACCTCTCAGACATAACCGAATCCAAAAATGCGTCTCTTTTTCCTTGCAGGTGCGTCTAATAGAACAATAGAAATGATACATTTTCATTATCACCTCTCCGAAGTACGTCTTAATAAAACTTAAATTTACTTCTAATAACAACCCTCCCCACTGAAATTACTTGCTAGATTGGGACAGCCACATATTGTTACGGTGGTATGAATATGAATAGCCTTGTCTCAAAGAAACGCGACATTTTCATTAATACCTCTCAGAAATAACCGAATGCAAAAATATATATATTTTTTGCAGGTGTGTCTAATAGAGCAATAGAAACGAGGCAATTTCATTAAGATCTTTCAGAAATATAGCTTTATATATTTTTTTTTAATTTACGTCTATTACCAACCCTCTTGAATTGGTTGCTAGAGTAGACCAGCCATCTATATTCACAGTGGATTTAATATGCATAGGCTTGGCTCAAAGAAACGTAGAATTTTCATTAAAACTTCCCAGAAAGAGCCGACTGCAAAAATATGTCTCTTTTTTCATGCGGGTGCGTCTAATAGAGCAATAGAAGCGATGCGTTTTTATTAAGACCTCTCAGAAATATCTCTTAATATGGCTTAAATTTACCTCTAATAACAACCTTCCACGCCCAGAAATTGCCTGCTAGGGTTCCCTAATTTCTCTAATTCAAAGTTCATTTTGCTTATATTTCATCCTATATCAGGATTCTTTACGTTTTTTTGTTTGTTGAGCTTTAATTGCTTTTTCTTTGATTTCATGATTTTTTGACGTTTTTTACTAATAAAATTGTATGTACAAAAGTCTGTATCATTTATATTTCTTGTTTCAAGATGAATCAACAATGCGTAATCATTTATGCAATGAAATATCTAAAGCCAATGCTATGCAACATCCCACTGATTCAATAGCTAAATTAACCGGTGTATGTCACGTTAGAAAATTAAATACGCTGTAACTGGTAGGTTCATCTAATAGAGCAAATATCAATATCATTGGAATGCTTGTGCTCTCATGTGGAAAGGGTTGGAAGTATGCGATCCGTTTAATCACTCTAGTAAGCGGGACTGGGGATTCTCCTTACATGCAATAGGTTATAACGTAGGAATTATTACCCAAATAATTATCTTAGAAAGGCTTCCATTGTCGAGCTGTCCAGCGCAACGTTCAATTGATCGGAAATCCCTTTTTACTCCTAATGAGAACAAAAATCTTTAGATTATAAAGGTTCCCCAAGAAAAAAAAGAAAAACACGTTGAAAGAAGAAAATTCTTAAAGTATCATGTAACAACCCACGTGTCCATTGTCATTACGTAACACCCTATGCGTGTTTCCTCCATAATTACAAGTAGGGATTCCCCACGGGCCCTGAATAAACAGGTTACGTGAGAATGCGTCATCCTCAACATAAGTAAACATCCTCCTATTGCACAACAACTACAGGAATATTGAAAAATGTCTTAGAAAAATATTTTAAAATGTCTTGTCGGTACAATTGATTGCCAGGGGGCCCTCAGCGGAATTGGATGTTAGGGCCCCGTTGGAATTGGTTGCTGGGATCCCCCGTTGGAATTGACTATTAGGACCCCCCAGTGAGATTGCTTGCTAGGGTCCCTCACTAGAATTGGTTGCTAGGATCTCCAATTGGAATTGACTCCTTGGGCCCCCCTGTTAGAATTGAATGCTTGGGCCCCGTCGGAACTGGTTGCTATGGAGTTCAGTGAAATGGGGTGCCAGGGCCCTTGTATAATCGGATGCTAGCTCTTCCCTCCTTGGAATTGACTGTAATTACTCTCTGTGGAATTGATTGCTAGGGACTATTTTGGAATTGGTTGGTATGCGCCCTCCCAGTGAAATTGGATGCTGGAGGTCCCGTGCGGTTAGGTTAAGGGCCCGGTGAAATTAGATACTAGAGTCCCCCGTTGAAATTGACTGTTAGGGCCCCTAGTTGGAATTGGTTTTCAGGGCCCTCATTGGAATTGACTACTACGGCTCCCGATGGAAGAGATTGCTAGGTTAGGTTAGAGCCTTCGGTTAGGTTAAGTCAGGCCTCCTGGTGGATAAGGTTGCTAGGGGCCTAGTGGAATTGCTCTCTAAGAGCTGGCGTATGAAACGTCCACCAGTAGCTGGCCCTGAAGGTTTTTTCCCAGCTTTCGTTTTTTAAGAAACCTGGCTAGGTATTTTTTAAAGAAAAAAATACTCCGTATTATATAGAACCCAAAACCTGTTACAACCAAAGATTTCCTGAAGTAACGAAGCCCCTGATCTTCACATGTTTTGTAAACGTTCAAAGAAAAACACTCTATTATGTAACAAGCAAAAGTAAACAAACCCTATTACGTAACATACAGGTTTAATATACTGTTAAAGGTGCACTATAGTCTTACGCAAGAACCAGGTGTGCGTAATAACTTCTTGAGGATTTAGTAGCTCCAATTGTAAACCCCCTGTGGTTGCGTTTAAAATCCTTATGGGGGTATTTTTTCCCTACTTTTAGTTAAAACAAACTTGTTTTTAATTTAATTTATATAAAGGTATTTGGTTACATTGGTTATTGGGAAGTATGCAGACATTTTCAGTGCTATTTTTCCAGTGAAGGGGGTTTAATTGGGAGGATATTCCCATGGAGAAGTTTTTCAAGGGAGAAGGTAATTCTCCATGAAGTGAGATCCAGATTTCCCTGCATTATTTAAAAAAACGATAAGAAATTGAATAAAAAAATTTTCAACTGAAAGTGAGAAGCAACTTTAAAAGTTAAAATGAATACAAATTATTACGTTTATGACTGGGTAACCCCCTCCTCAGTACCTAGCTCTTTAAGCTAATTTTCTTGCACTTTTAAAAGAGATTTTAATTCTAATTAAACACCCTTTGAGATTCAGAAGTCATTCGTAAAGAATGGGGACCAAATTCAAACTTCAGTGCAAAGAGCAAGGTATTGAGGAGTGGGTGACCCCCTTATATACCTAATAATTCCTCTTCGTTCTCCTTACTTTCAGCTGAAAAAACTTGTTTTTTATTTAATTATGAATGAAGTCAACATCCACCTTCACAATTCTCTAGTTTTCAACACCACTGTTGATTATCTCATATTGCTTGGGTGTTATCTGTATTGTCCTAATTTATTCTAAGGTATATAGTAAGAATACAAGAAACAGTAAATACCTGAAGTTGGGAGCATTCCACTTGTTCTCGTTGCACCTTTTGGACTTTTTAATAAACTTTTCGGACCTTTTTGGACTTTTTCTTGAAACTTTCGCGACACAGTTGTTGTATCTTGAGGCTGAACGAGTCTATTTCGAACCTACAAATTTAGGTTCGTTAGATTGATGTGAAATTGGCCAAACCTTCTAATTTTAGGTGTATTTCAAGTGTGTCCTTAAGCTTATAATGGTAGTAGCCAGGCTTTTCTAAATCCCTGATCTATAGTAAACAGGTCTTAAGGTAACAGATAACAAGATTACAAGTTTCAAGATAAAAAGGTAAACAATGTCTCTGAGACATTGTTGACCTCGATTGTTTCGAAACACAGTTTGCAGTTATCATACTAACATGTTGTGATGAGTAGATTTGGCTGTGGCAACTGAAAACACGCTTAAATTTTACAGGAGACCGAAAAAAAATTGAAGCGAATTTTACGTACTGCTACATTTAATGATGAACCTAGATTTACACGACAAATGGTCCATAGTCATTCAAACATGAAAAAATTATGTTAAGATTAAAACTTTTATTTTCTAACTATTTCGACAAGTGAGAAAAAAAACAGTAAAGTAATTAGCAATAAAGATCAATTTCGGAACAGGCGGACACATCAATTTATCTTGAGCGTAAAACTAAATAGTTTGGAAAAAGAATTCGACCAAGTGATTCAGTGAGCTCAATTTAGCAATTTCACATTTACCGAAAATGTCAAATAATACTGTTTTTTAACTACCTTACGTTCAATGGTCATAGCCACGATAGGTGGACGACTGAAAACTTTAATTCGTGCAAAATATAAATATTATTAAAAATTACTAATTCAACAAACAGAATTATTTTTATTGGAACAAGAAGCGGGCCATTTAAGAGAGAAAGATGGGTTTATTAATATAAATAACAAATCAAAACAAGCAAATGGCCCGAAGCAAAGCTTGTTATGGCTTATAACCCCAATACACATACAAATAAAAACAATACGAAAAATAAGAAGAAAATAAAAAGAAAAGAAAAGGAAAAGAAAAAAGAAAAGAAAAGAAGAAGAAGAAAAAATTCAATTACCCCGCATTTCAATCGGTACGGAATTACACTTCAAAAAAGACAAAACAAACAGAAACTAAAACCACTTGACCAGTATCGCCTAAAACAAAACCAACATCTTGGCTCCATTTGAGCTTCACTCAATTATCAAAACCATAAATATTAAGGCAAAATGGCTTTAATTTCCGTCGAAATTCAGGAAAATTATCCATGTTTCTCAAAGTCGTAGGTAAACAATTCCATGCATGGGGTCCTAGATGCCGAATAGAAAATTGAGATCTACGGATAATAGCAAGCGGACGACGAATTATATCGGACTGTCTTGTAGAATGTGTATGAATATCACTTCCTAATTCAAACATACTTTTAAAACATATTGGTAAACAATTTTGAAAATATTTATATATAAACAGGCTTCGATAAAAAGTAATAAGTCATGCTAAAGGCAATATTTTGCAATCTATATACCTCTTTTGTACCGAGTCTTTAAAACCTACCCCACATAACACTCGAAGCGCTTTATTCTGCAAAACTCGAATATGATAGAGATGAGAAGGAAATGTACTACCCAAACATTACAACAACATAGCAGATAAGGATGAATTAAGGAATAATACAGTGTTCTTAAAATATCTCCTGGGAAAATATACTTCAATTTTCTTAAAATCCCAACATTCCTAGCGAGTTTAAGACTAATATAATCTATATGTTTCCTAAAACTGAGACATTCGTCAATCAAAACTCCTAGATATTTTGTACAATTTATTCTTAAAATACTCATTTCAGCAATATTAAGTCTGTCTATCCAAGGGTAATAATTTGAGCACCTACCATGCAATAAAAAGCAAGATTTACTATAATTCAAATTTAACTTATTAAGCTTCATCCACTTTTGTACAAACTCCAGACAAGAACTAATACGACTCAACAGCTGAATTCCTGTTTGTGCAGTCACAGTTATATGAGTGTCATCCGCAAAGCTGGAAACAATTACTTTTTCCCCATCACATCCAATGTCAAGATCATACGAAATCATATTAAAAGCTCTACATATATCATTTATAAAAATTAGAAATAACAAGGGACCAAGAACAGATCCTTGAGGTACTCCAAATTTAACACTACTGACTGAAGAAACATTATCTCCTAGTTGTACATATTGAGTACAACTAGCATTAATGCATTAATTAGCTTTAATGCTAATTCGCGCATATTCCACGATCCATTGAATTGAAGTTCTATACATCCCTAAGCTATACAGATGTTTTCGGCGGTTTTTAATTTATGTTTCCTGCATGTATACTGAAAATAAAGTAAATAAGAAAACATGTATTAAAAATACCAGAGCGAAATCTTTTATGTTGTGTATATGGCCTTAACTAAATATACCACAGAATAAGTCATATCAAACAGCCCACGGTAACGAACTGTAAGTAAGGAGCCGAAACTCTAAAAGACAGAATTTTAAGAATAAAATTAATCAAATAATTGAAAATTTTATATTGATTTATAATATATACTTTTTGTTAAGCTTAATGTTACCCATCAGAAGCTACGAGCCCAAAGAAATAGCCTCATACTCGAAAAAGGGGAGAAACACCCACAAAATTTGAAGCAATCTTAACGAAAATTACACCATGAGATTCAGCATATCAGAGAACAATACTCTAGATTTTTCAAGCTCATATCTAAAAAAATGAAGAACTTTGCGTTGTATGTTTATTTATTTTTACCCAGAGGTGATCGTATCGAACCAATGGTCCTAAAATATCAGATGAGGGTTTATTCGGACTATGATCAATCTATATCGTCTTTTCTTCTTTTTTGATGGTTGAATTAGTCATATTTTTGTTTGTCATCCAACAATATTTGCTTGAATCAATCCTAAGGATTATTGCCATATAAATTGAGTAAAGTATTCAGATGAGACTACTTGATAAAAATCAGTTAAAGACATCTCCGTCTGCATACACACACTATGGATACAATTTTTCAAGATTGCGGATTCGCAGCTAAAGTTGGTGCACTGACTAGTGGTCTAAAATAAGTTACAAATGTTTTTTATAAGGTATTTTTCTTCTTAATATTTCATATTTTTCTATTAATAATAGAACTTTTTGTGACTTAGATTTTGTAAGTGTTTTTCTATTAGTAATAAACAATTTGATGATAAAAAGCCTTTTTTGTGACTTAAATTTTTTTCTTGGGACATAGAAATTTTAGAGGGTACTTAGATTTTTTTAGGACTATATACATGGTACGCATGGTTAGTGTGGTTAGTGACACATGGAAAAAGACACAAGGACAGAGATACAAATTGGCTTGTTTCTAGGAAATATTTAATGTTACATGCTAGAAAGAAGCTTGAATCAAGGATTTTTTCCCGAGAATCCTTCTTTAATTTTGAAATTTGAACATGGTCTGTCGAGCCTCTCGTATTACGTTTTTTTGAAACTTGTCTTTTTTGAAATTTTGTCTTTTTTTGCAACTTAGAATTTTTCTAATTCTACTGAAGAAAAACAAATTTTAAACAAATTCTATTGAAGACAAAATTGAAGTTTGGTTCAATCCAACTTTCTAAGGCTATAATGAAAGAAAGGTTGAGATGGTATGGGCACGTTCTCCGGATCAAGGATGACAGATATCCAAAGATTGTCCTTTTTGGCCAACCGTCAAGGGCTAAATGGAAAGCAGGTCGTCCTCGTCTTGGCTGTGAGGATGTCATAAAGAAAGATTTAAAGGAAATAGAAACTACTTGGGAAGGTGTAAAGAGGGAGGCTCTGAATAGATTGGGATGAAGGAGGATCGTGCATAGCTGTATTGGCCTCGGGCGGTTTTCTGCTGCGATGAGTTGTTAGTAGTAGTAGTAGTAAAGGCATATTTATTGGATCTTTGAACAATGTTGAGCAAAATGATTATTGTAAAATTTTCATTAGACGATGTTGGGAAACAAAGGGACATGGGAGGGGGGCTAGTTGCCCTCCAATATTTTTGATCACTTAAAAAGGGCTCTAGAACTTTTGATTTCCACTCAGATACACCGTCTCTTGATCTTTTAGGACTATTAGGACCACGGATCTTTTTAGGACCACGCATCTTTTCGATCCGTGATCTTTCTTCTCGCAAAAAATGCAAAATTCCACATTTTTGTATACACGAGCTTGAAAAACCTACAGTAGGGTTTTCTGATACGTTAAATCAGATGGTATGATTTTCACTAAATTTCTTTGAATTTTAGGGGGTGTTTCTCCCTTTTTTAAAAATCACGCAAGTGCCATCAGGTGCATAACTTTTGATGGGTAATACTAAACCTGATGAATCTTAATTATTTAAAATCAACATAACAACATATCTATTAATATCAAAATTTCATTTTTTTACAGTTTCTGATGCGATCAGCTCGCCTCAGAAGTCGTTCAGCTATGTCTGTTCCCTTCTCAGCATTGATTCCAAACGTAGAACCATGTTGCCATAAACCGGTACGTACACGAAAAGAATGGAGGGGAAGTGACTAGGCCTTAGTCCTAGTTCCCATATCTAAGCGTTTTCACCGATTTGTCAGACACTTCACTTATTCCTTGTGACTTCCACATTCGGAATCCGAAGAAACCTCTCAACCTCCAACAGATAAAATCTTACGCATCTGTCTAATTGCACGAGTACTATTTATTAATTATAAATTTTGATTGTTTTAGATTGATGATCCCGCTTTTGAATACAGTGGATAGAGGTTAAAAAATGTCTGTGTATAATCAAAGTAGACACTAATCATTTGCCAATCAAAATACTTTTATCCATTTTTTTCTTTTTTTTTTTTGTTTTATGAAGGAAAAGTATCGAACAATCTAACTTTTAACGAATTTCATTTCCCTTAGCTTAAATACTGTCTTGAAAACAATGAATAAAGTTTGCCTGGAAAGGGATTTATTTACCGCTTGGACCTATAAAGAGATCTATTTTGAACAAGTCATGTTTTTATTCACTTTATTGATTTTTTTATCAGACTTAACCGTTGGTGCTTGTGACTGAAATGACTGCTATATTTATATAATTTAAAGGCTTACGAAAGTGTGTTTATTTCTTAGCTATCTCTTCATGGACCTTCCATCTTATATTTTCCCCTGACTCATGTTTTTGATAGACAGGTATGTAAAAAAGTACATGAAATAACACGAGTTTTGTCTCTTAAAATTCGGTGCCGTTTGAATGGGAAGGGGCCGGAGATATGTAGCCTACTTCAGAAGACTAAAGCACGGGCTGAGGAGCATTGCCTGAAACTCGAGTGGGAGGAAATTAACTATAAAAGCAAATTAAGACTTTTTAGGGTAGAAGAGGGATATTTTGGGGAAGATTTTAATTTCAGAAACAGCTTTTGAACAATTTTGATCAGTTCACCATCTCAGAATTGTAACTCACTGACATCTTGACCTTATTTTGCCAAAATTTCTTTTTGGTGGCTGAAAATGGCACTTTGGTAGAGCGCAATTTCTTTCGTGACTTAAAATAGTTACTGGAGCTTTTGATTTCCGATAAATGAGTCACTTAATGCTAATATACACCATCTGTTTTGACAGATCACCCTTGTGTAAAAGAAAGACAATGACATAGTAAAAGCCATGCCACCCGGCCTAAAATGTGATATCCTCAATTTTCAGGATTGTGAAGTATAAACCTCCAGTTAATAGTTTTGGACCGTGAAAAATTGGTTGGCTAACTTAGAATCTAGATTTTCTGACATTTTGGCCCGTTTTGGGCCAATGTTGATGCTTTACACCACCTAATGGCGAAAACGGCACTTTTCTGTGGCACAATCCATTGCGTCAATTGAAACAGGGCACTAGACATTTTCCTTTCCGCTCCAGTGTGTCCTCTCCCGATATTCTACGACAACTAATTCTATACGATCACCCCTAGGGAAAAAACCACGCACATAAAAAGGAGTCACATAACTGATTCCGATGTAAACATTTGATTTACTCTGTTGTTCAAGGTGGAGAACTCTCTCCATTTAAAGGTATTCGACATTGGACATTCCAACGGTGTATTTGTATTACCATTTGACATCATTTTTGATGCGTGTTAGTGTCATTTTATAAATACTGAAAATTCCTTCTCGTAACTACAAATCACAGGTTACTTTATGGTGAACAATTACTACTCCCTAAACAGTGCTACTTTAAGGCCTAGCGAAAGTCCAAGCATTTTATTCCCTTGTCAATTCTTTTTCAGAGGCGGCAACTCGGTCAAAGGCAAAGTTATAAATTTTGTTAGTCGCTTAAAAAAAACATGAGAAGGTTGAGCTTAAGGTGTTTCTCACTCAAAATTAAGATTAGGCGCAGGCTATCCTTAGCAATTCTTCTTGTAATTATCCATACAACACAATTTTTTTTATATATTTAATAACCGACAGTTTGATGTCTGCACGCTACTTATTCTCCAAACTCTTGTTTAAACCGATTACAACTAACTAAAACTTCACTTTTTCGCTCAAGAATAATCCGAGTGGTTAGTCCCTTGGTCAAATTTATGCATTCTCGAGCGCTCCAATTACAGCTGCATCTAGTCTTTTGAGGGAAATTTTGGACTTCGGAATACAAATATGTAAATTATCTGAAGGGACTACAGCCAGCAAGTATATGTTATAGAAATAAGTTTCTGATTCTTGATTGGAATATTTTTCACTCTATTTTCTGATACCCCACAACAACAGTGTCAAGTGCAGCAATCTAGAATGCAAACCCGAAACAGGTTTTATAGTTATTTTGCAATTGCAAAAAAAAATAATTGTCGGCTTTAAGATTTGATTAGATCAAAATATTCACCAGATTTTTTTTATATCTCTTAAAATAAAAACTGCCAAAATCACTGATTCACGAACGTCAGGCAAACTCCAAATGTTTAACATGGGAGGTATAGGAAGATTCCTTGAGAGCCCGTCCTGACTTAAGAATATTTATCAAAAGACAATTTGCTAAAAATATACTGTTTTTGAATTTCAGACTATCACGGGTCGTAGGTCGTAGTTCCTTCTTTACTAGGTTAAACATACTGTTCTAACCATGATTCAGAATAACATGAAGGCAGCGAATTCGAAAAAGATTTATATATAAACAGAACATTCCATATCCTTACCTGCACGAACGAAATAGGAACATTGTCTGCTGTCACACATTAATCAAAGAAAATTCATCGGTTCTTGTGTGGCTCACTTCGCCATTACAACATAAATAAAAAAAACTTTATTTAAAACAAATAAAAAAAGACTTTCACGTTCTCCTTAAAGACAGTTTTTTTATAGTCGAAAACTGAATATTTCAGCTACTTCAATAGTCAATGTAATTTCGAAGGGTTCTTTTTTTATAGTTGTAGAGAGCCCAGCTATGTTTCCCTTATGTCTATGTAGTTTCACTTCTTTCTATGTAGTTTCCCTTTTGTCCTTATATAAAGAGACAAATAATAATAATATGGGATATCCAGATTCAAACAGTCTAAACCCTTTCTTTTTGGTTGCTGAATGACAAAGAAAATAACTTCAGACAACAGGCGTATACCAATGACTGTGGACACAGGGGTGAATAATCTGACTCGGCACTATTTTACTACTTATGATTCGCTAGCCATACCTCAAAAACTTGAAAGCGTCTTAGTCCATGTTTGGTCTCAAGTGACATGAATTTAAAAAGTTAGAAATTAGCAGCATTAATGCTCGTATTTTACAGATTTCATGGCCATGGTCAACTTATTCTATTATTTCTGGCCTTAAAAGGTGGATTAAATGCCTGTTCTCCCGTTTCCAAGATGCCTATATTATTGCTTAGAATATATAGGAAGTTCTAAATTATATAGTAAATAATAGTTTTAAAGGACTCTGGCGTCAACATTATAAGAGTAAGGCTTTAACCCAGAAACTGTCCTTTGAAAAAACCTGATTTTGAATCGTAAGTGTAAGTGTAATCGTAAGTAAGACAAAGAAACCGCTGTTGATTGACAGTAGACCAAGCTAGTTGTACCATTTTGGGTTAAGACATTGAATAGAGCAATTAACATAAAATAGATTTTTAAGCAGTTGAAAAACTTTTCTAAATAACTTACGTCTCTTCCAAAGCCAGCAATATCTCTTTTCATGTCTTTCAAATCGCCTCCAAAACGTTTTGTCGCATCCCGTACCATGTCCATTACAGCGAAACTAATGAAATTCACTAAGTAAAATTACCATTCACTCGTGTTGTTTCAAATATTAATCTTCGTCTCTATGTTCTTCGAATGCATGATCACGAGTAAAATGTAGGCAATAAAACTGGAAAGTTGACATTGAAGATGCGCAAATTAACTTCTTTCAAGATAGTTTCCTATCACTAGAGAAACAAGAGGAGGTTCTACAGGTAGTCACTAGATTTCTTTTCCGTATCTTAAAGTACCGAGAACAGTGAAAATAGAATCGGATTTTTTAATTGGTTAAGTGGAAACGTATACAAGCATAAAAAGTGAAAGTCAGGAAAAATCGGGAATTCAATATTAAGTGAAACAGACCTCCATAGACAGTATAAAAAATAAACAATGATAAAAAATCCCCAAAATAAGCATAATATACCAAACAATTTGAGAAAGTGTAGCATCACTTTGAATTTGAGCGATTAAAACGAAATGAAAATAAATAGAAAAACTCTTATAAAATGTTTTTATGAGACAGTGGAAAAAATAAGACAATGGAATTTTTTCCATCAACTCGAGGGTACCTAGGTACCCATTAGCTATTTTGTTCCGCATAGTCAAAAACCATAATAACTATGTCCTTGGAAATGAATTAATCCCCTACAGTCCCTGGAGGAGGGGCTACAAGTTAAAAACTTCGACCAGTGTTTACATATAATAATGGTTATTGGGAAGTGTACAGTCGTTTTCAGGTTTTATTTTTGGTTTTTGGGGTGGGGCTGAGGGGAGGGGGCTATGTGGGAGGATCTTTTCTTGGAGAAATATGTCATGGGGGAACAGAAATTCAATGAAAAGGGCGCAGGATTTTCTAAAATTACTATAAAAAAAAAAACAATGAAAAAATAAACATGGAAAAGTTTTTTTCAATTGAAAGTAAAGAGTAGCATTGAAACTTAAAAAGAACAGAGATTATTATGCATATGAGTGGTTCTAAAAATACTTTAGCATAAAGAGCGAGGTATTTAGGAGGAGATAAATACCTCACTCTTTATACTATAGTATTTTTAGCAATTTCAATTATTTATTCTACGGCCTTTCTGATTCAGGGGTCATTCTTAAAGAATTGGGACAAAACTTACGATTTAGTGTAAAGAACGAGGTATTAACGAGGATACAAACCCCCTCATATACATAATAAAAATTAAAGAATATAAAAGTTTGTTACGTAAGTTAATTCTTAAGTTACGTATATTTTTTACTAATAAAAAAAATCGTTAAAAATTAAAGTTTATAGTTTCCTTTATATGTAACCGAAAATTGCATGGCAACTAGGCCACCTTCCCTATCCCTTATTTCTCAAAATCGTCTGATCAAAACTAAGAGAAAGCCATTTAGCCAAAAAAGGAATTAATATGCAAATTTCATTTTGATAATTTATGTGTGGAGAGCCAAAATCAAACATGCATTAATTCAAAAACGTTCAGAAATTACATAAAAAAACTAGTTTTTTTTAACTGAAAGTAAGGAGCGACATTAAAACTTAAAACGAACAGAAATTACTCAGTATATGAAATGGGTTGTCCCCTCCGCAATCCCTCGCTCTTTACGCTAAAGTTTGACTCTTTGCCACAATTCTGCTTTTTAAAACAATTAAAAGCTTTAGCGTAAAGAGCGAGGGATTGCGGAGGGGACAACCCATTTCATATACGGAGTAATTTCTGTTCGTTTTAAGTTTTAATGTCGCTCCTTACTTTCAGTTAAAAAAACTAGCTTTTTTATGTAATTTCATTCAAAAAGCTAACTGAAAATCATACTGATTATAGAAATAAGATTATTATTCGCATATTAGGAGGCTAAATAACATGTTATAGATGAAAAATAAAGTTTCTTTGGCAAACAATCTACAAACCTGTAGCGTTTTGGAAACAGGTACAATGGCGAAAACACAAGAAAAATCAAGTTACGAACGATCAAAATAGGGACATTTGTACCGGACAGGTCGTCTAATTTGTCTTCTTTATTTTTAATTATAACCTCACATTTCCCCCACTTCTTTTGGCTCAAAGACTAATGTTTGAAGCTTGAGCGTACTAGATTAAAAAGGTTTTATATGTGGGGGCTTAAGCTTCCAGAGTTCCATTGAAAAAGAACAATTTGTCACGATTTTTATTCTTTTTGTTTTTCTGTATAGTCAAAAAGAACCCCTTTTGGCACAGCTTTTTCGTTATTTGCAAGTGCTTCTGACCTGTTATCTAACATATATTGTATATCCAAATCCGTGTAAATAGATATAAAAACATATATGTATATCCAAACTACTGTAGATAGATATAGTTAAATTTATTTTCAGTGATCCAAAAAAACAGCTGCTAAATAGCAGCCACAGTAACATCAGAGAATTTGATTTCACACTGAGCTTTCTCGAAGAGAACAGGGGCAAGTTATAAACTCAGAAGTTGTAAAATGGCTGTCACTGTCTAATCAAGACCATACGAAGTCCTCTCTTATAACTCTTCTTCTCCCTCCTTTTACGAAAAAATGGATTTGTCCCATCTTTCGCGTTTAATCAGCACACAATTGCACAACCATGAACCCTCAATAGAACACTAACAAATGGTAAAATGTACATTTTAAAAATAAGGTGTATAAATTTGCTCAGTAGGACAGGCATTTTGTAGTTGTGTACAATTAGAAATGGTATCTATAGAGTGGGATTACACTGTGCAGAAGCTCTGTACTAGCAAGACTGGACTAAATGAGCAGGATATATTTCCAATGTGATCTTGACTGAACAATTGTCTTGTCAAATCTATTTTTGCAAGGATAAAAGAAATTATCAAAGGGGATTTATATCTATGTTGAAGATAATTGCTGTGAATTCTATTCAAAGATTAGATGCCAAACCTTCTAGAAACTTAAATATCTTTAGCCCTTGTCAACGGTATTTCGAAATGAAAAAAGTGTCATCTGCATTTAGTCAATTAAACGAAACGAGATTTAGCATTAGAAATGTCAACAATACCAAATTTCCTCGTTTTCTTTGAGCAGATGTCCTCCTTTGAAATATTTTCAAATGGTAACCTTGTGCCTAATTCATTCTTTGACAAATTAACTGAAATAAAACTAGGATATATCAAGCACAAACAGCTTTGAGATCGTAAAATAACGTCAGAGCATAACAACAATAAAAGTTAATAAGGATTATATACCAAAAATTTTTTTTCCCTTTTTTCACTCGTACAAAAATAAATAGGAAATAGCAACCTTACTTTATGAAATCTCCTAATTTCGAAGTCAAGTTGTTTTAAACCGTCATATATTTACAAAAAAAAAATACTAGCTCTAATCTGCTTTGGATCGTGTTTGGAAATCTGAAAAGTTTATTCCTCATAATAAAATGCTGGTCAGTGGTTCTTTTCTTCTTTAGGTCCTAAATAATAAAAGATTAAAAAAAATTAGATTAGTTTGAAATAAAGCTAGTCTTGTTTTAAACAAAAAAATATTCTGCTTCGTCTTTCTCGTAATAAGACGTTACATTACACTTAAATGAGGTTGTCTACTCACAGTAATGACCTATGGCACGAACTCTATGTGTACTTTGTTATCTGTATCGAAAAACAAAAACACCAACAAATGTTTCAGTACGACAATTCTCCAACGTGACACTCTTTTGCAGAGAAGACAGACACCACGGCGTCCTACGTCATTCCATACTTTGGTGTTTGATTTCTGGGTCACGCTGGAACTACCAACTTCAGCCCCGTTTAGCATCCACAATGTGCAGTCGGTTTTCCCACATTACAGGGAAATTCAGAGACGGTAAGATTACTGAGAATTAGATGAGCCTACTATTTTACAATAATAACAGCTAACGCTTCTTCCTTGTGGATGAGGTCTACCCTGCCCTAGTCCCAGTTATAACATAACTTTATCCATCTTCGAACTCCGGCAATGAGAAATAGTGTTTTCCATGTAACTTGAGAGTGCAAGATGAAATACGTCATTAGTACAAGACTGATTTATCCTTTGAACTACAAGGCTCTATGACAAGGAGTCCATTTTTATAGAAATATGTGAATAACAGGCAGTTGCAAAAAATTTATTTCGGGGAGAGGTTGAGTTCGCAAAACAGCAAAACTGGCAAAATTCAAGGTGTCAAAGAAAACGACGGAAACATTCAACGGGTCTACTACTACTACTACTACTACTGCTACTAATACTAACTCACTTCAGAACCAAACCGCCTGAGACCAACAAAGCTACGCACGCTCTTCCCTCATCACAGTCTATTCAAAGCCTCCCTCTTTACACCCTCTCAAGAAGTTCATTTCCCTAAAATCTTTCCTACGACATCTTCCCACACCATTTGGAGACGACCTGCTTTAGGTTTGGCCTTGGACGGTTGGTCAAAAAGGACAATCTTTGGCAATCTGTCATTCTTGATCAGCAGATCGTGGCTTAGCAATCTCTCTCTCACATTATAGTCCCATAAAGCGGAATTGAACCACATTTTTGGTACCGCTTTCTGTTTGAGACGCGGTCAGACTTTCGGGTGCTCAAAACAATCCGTAGGCAACTTTTCTGGAAAACATCTAGAAAATCTTCCTGTTTTTTGGAGCACCTAAGCTTCAGAACCATACTTGACCACTGTCATCATTGTAGCTTCCAATATTTAAGTCTTGGTTTGCAGACTTATCTTCCTATTCTTAGAAAAATTTGTCAACTGTAAAAAAAACCGGGACCTCTGCTATTCTACTTTTAACATATTCACTGCACTCACTGTCTTTACTAATAATACTACATAAGTAACTGAAGCTGTCCTATTATTGAATCTGGATCTTTTCATTACCCAACATCACCTCTATCCCTTCACTTATTAATAGTTTTAGCAACTTAGCCTCCTCAACATTAATTTTCAAACCTGTTCTTACACCCTAAACTCGCAAAACCTCTAAAAGTTCATTCGTTTTGCTAATATTTTCATCTAAGATGCCTAAATCATCAATATAATCTAAATCTAGGAGACTTTCAGTTACCCGCTTGATTCCGTGCTCTCCCATTGCCTTTGACTCAGTCCATCAAAATGGTCCAAATAAATGGGAATAGAATGCAACCCTGCTTAGCTCCTGACTGAATACGAAACCAGCTACCAACATTTCCAGCTACCAACTCCTTTCCTGCCTTAACCACAGCAATATTATTCTCGTACATAGCACTGATCACTTTAATGTATCTATCTGGTACACCATACAAGGATAGGAGCTTCCCTTAAGCTCTTCTCTCAGCTGACTCAAATGCTGGCTCATAATATATAAAATTGAGGACTAAACGCGTTTGATGACTCAAGCACTTCTGAATTATTAATCTAAGAGTGAAAATTTGGTTGACGCTTCCTCTACCCTTTATAAAACCACACTGTTCTTTTCTTGAATATTTATCTACAGCATCTCTAAGTCTAAAAAGTATGACAATACTAAGTAATTTACTTCGTACAGAAACCAGGTAAACCAATGCCTCTATAATTGTCACAGTCACTCTTATTACCTTTCTTATTAGGGGATTTAATTAGAGTTTTCCTAAAATCGCTAGGTACTTTCCCATTTTCAAAAATCATATTCATAATCTTCAGTGACTTATCTCTAACTTCACAACTACCATGTTAAAAAAAAAAACTCATTTACCACACAATCAGCATCTCAGACCTTATAATTTTGAAACCCTTTTATTACTGTCACTAATTCTTCATCGAGAAATAACTTTTTCTTCGCATCCAAATTAATTTTTTCAATCTTTTATAGATCTTTTCCGGTAGCTCTATCACGATTTAGCACATTCTCAAAATGTTCTGCCCATCTATGTTTACTCTTTCTATCTCAATTGTGGCCCGCGCCTATCTTTAACTGGGACAAGACCAGGACCAGATTAGGACAAATCAATTTTATCCATGGTCTCTTTTTCATACCTCCTTAATTTACACTTTAATGCCTTCTCCACTTTATTTACATTCCTCTGATGCTCATATGACCTATCACTCAAATAAATCGCTTACAGGCCCCTCCTCCTCTCTATTAAACACAAAGCATTTTCGCTAATTTTTTTAGTTGCGTTTCTGGCTATCTTCCCCAAGACACAATCAGCGACTTCACAAATTATTATCCCAAAGTTATTCTATTCATCTTCTACATTGTAAAATTTTGAACTCTCCAGTTTAGTACTGAACTCTTCCTAAAGAGTTTCTCTCAAATTCTCATCCTGGAGTCTATCAACGTCATAACTTCCCAAAAGGTAGATACCCTTCCTAAATTTCAGCTTTAAATTTACCATATAGACTACTAGATGGTGATCTTTATTTTTAAGACCAAAAACAGCACTCCTATATACCCAAGTATCTTGTATAGATTCTGCCAGTCTTCGGTTTACAATAATATCATCAATAAAGTTAGCTATCTTAAAATCACGTGAATACAGCGTTAACTCATGGGCTATTTTATGACCAAGCACTGTATTCGTTATAACTAGATTTTTAAACCCACAAAATTGCAGCAGTCTGAAACCATTACTGTTTTCTTTCCCTACATCAAATTTACTTAGGCTAGGTTACCATCTATTTCAATTTCCACCTGCCTGAGCATTAAAACCTCCGAATAAAAATACAATATTTCTAACTATAACCCTGTCTATATGTTCCTGTAGCTGTGAGTAAAATTCGTCCTGAGTTACTACTTACTCTATCAGTTGGTTCTATATGGGGATATACTACTATGACTGATGTACTAAAATACATACTAAGTAGTAAATGAGGGCATATACTAAAATGAGGGACAATCATTCAATAATCAATACCTTCCTAACGTAAATAAGACTTGGTAGCTTCCTTATTCATCATGACCCTAGTCCCTGCTTATGCACCCCATCTTTCATGCCTGAGAAAATGTATTATAAATCACCTAACTTCATGTTTCCTACCCCTGGGACGAGTTTTGAAATTTCTAATAAGTCCAGTTCGAAGCATTTGAATTTGTCAGTCAAAATGTCGATACGATAGGTGTTTTTTAACGTCGTAACATTCCAAGCTGCAAATGTCATATTTTTTAAATCATTGGAATTATTATGGCATCAGGAAAAGCAATGGTCTTAGAACCAGCGCAGGACGGGGACTAACACATCTTCTCAAGTGAAATCTAAGCACTTAAGCCTGCTTAGAACCGGGCAGCAAGAAATCCCCGGCCTTATGCAATCCTGGACCTATCTTGGTCACAATATGGTTTTCCGCACTTGGCAATGCTCTTCTATCAATAAGAGTCGGAATACTGCACAGACAATCTCAAGTCTGTTACCTCTGGCTCATTATATATTCATACCTAAAAACATCATGCTAGTAAGGGGGGGGGGGTAACCCATAATAGATAACTTAGCTAGGGAGAGGTTTTTCATCCCAAAAAAGCCCACCAAAATAAACCAAACCCAGAAGGAAGAATTATCCGTTCATTAGAATCCAATGCAAATGATGTGTCGTTTACTAGGCTATAACTTCCTCGGAGGGCACCATTCCACAAGGTCGCCCTTAAACTAGTCTACTCAGTTCGAATCTCTGCTTTAAGACTATAAACGGCAGAATACGTAAAGGACAGAGCCATGTCACAACGAGATTTCGTTTCAGCGTGTGCAATTCTAAATGGATTTTTAATATCTTTCTTTTTAAAAGATTGTGTCCCTATTTCGCTATTTTGTATTTCGATCTGATTGTGCCATGTGATTAGTTTGCATTGAAATAAAAATTCTTAAACTCTTTGTCTTATCTAATTTGATGGGTTGGATAGTTTTTGTGTTTCTGCCTTGGATTGGTTCTAGATAGAACTTAATAGTCCGCTTTTGACTCACCAAAGTAATAAGATCCTGCATCTAAGGTCTTACTCTTTTTTTTTACTCAGATTTCAGGTTTCTGCTTCATCAAAGTGCTAAGATCTTACAGCACACCTCCAAATAGAACATTGAAGAGAAACTTTGACAACAATCTCGTCAAAGTCCTTAGACTACTGGTCGAAGTAAAATAAAGACAAAGGTTCACAAGAACAACGGCGAAAGAAGCAAGTCAGATTCCCCACATTTCCGTTAAAAGTTTTTTCTATCAAAAGATATAACATCCTAGTATATTGATTTGGGAAAAAAAGGGCTATGGTATCTTAAATCCTATCAAGCTTGCACATATTGAAACGAGTGAGAGAGGAGAATTGTGACTATAACAAAATATGAGGAAAACATGCAAAATTAAGGCAGATGTTGTTTTTCCTTATAATGATGTTTTGCGTGATATATATGTCCTAAAGACCGATCACAATTAATATGACAAAAATTAACCTTTATTAAAGGGACCCTATCACGCGGTTAGCCCCCCCCCCCTAAGTGTAAATAAAATATTTTGATAACGGAGAACGCTCAATTTGGCTATAAATCAGACTAAGGCCTATCCAGTCGAATCAGAATATTGCAGATTTACTACCCTGTTTTATCCCTCTTTTATCCCTGTCACAATGTTTGACGTGTTCCATTTATAGACTTTTCCCTTACAGCTGATTGCACTTCTATATCAAAATCGGCTCTTAATAGCTGAAACTCGCATAAAATTTTGATGAAATACCGAAAAACTCGATAAGACCTAATGCAATAAAGATGCAGAAAACTCAAAAGGGAACATAGCATATGTAATTCCAAAGCAAAACATCTATAGTGCTAATGTTACAGTCTTAAGGCAAAGACGCAAGTCACTTAAAAGGCGGTTTTATGACAAAGTCAAATATTTCCTGCCTAGTGTAGTAAATTATTTACCCGTTCTTTTTTTAAATCAACAGCTAAAGGAAAAAGGAAATCTATACAATTCTTTTGTAAAAAAAAAAAACACACACACAAGTGTAAGGTCTATTCAACTAAACTTATGATTTAGTTTAGCAAAAAGCTTTCTCAAGCGAGGCGCAATAGAAAAAAAAAAGAAAACGTTAATCGAAATTCTTAGAAACCGAACTTACCAGATCCAGAAAGAGTCTTTGTTTGATGTTAATAATCTTTTTTAGTCTTAAGCAAAAAAGGATTATAATTAATGACATAACCCCCTTGGGAGAACTAGAGTTTGGAAAACTCCTTTCTTGAAACTAGAAAAGACGAAAAAGAAAATTGAGTATCATTTTCTTGCTAAATTGGAACGAACAAATATTTCTGGGCGTTTTACTAATGATCAACTTTCCGAAAAGAAAGCTGCTTAAAATATTTTCTGTTACATGTTCCCAGGCAAGTACACAAAATATTTAGGAAGGAGAGACAAGTCATGTTCAGTTCCTTATTTTACAACTATTTTCAAGATTCCACTTTGTTTAATTTGATAGGACATAAATACAGGCTTACCAAAAATGGTACAAATATAATATATCGCGATACTATTGCATGTGTCAGGATAAGTTATTTTCCTTATGGTACCTTTTTCTATGGTTCGAGCGAAATGTGCAGTCGTAATTTTTAAAGACTCTGTTAAAATTGAAGCAAACCTGAGGATTGTACATTTCCAAGTCAATTTCACTTAAATTAGCCGCGTACATCTTGCATACCAAACACAACAGAGTTTGATAGATCAACCGATAATAACTTATTTGCAAGAAAAAATTGTAAAGATTCCCCTAGGGAGGTTTCTTTGTTTCTACTGTGTAAATTCCTTATACAGGGATTTGATTTTTCTAAGCAAATCCACTTTAAAAGTGGCTCCTGGTTGAGCCGGGAATAGGAATATGTTACTATTTTCTGACTTCCAATATTGATGTCGAGCACATCTGAGAATTTAGATTAAATCAAAAAAAAAATTTCCATTGAAAGTAAGGAGCAATGTTAAAACTTAAAACCAGTAGAAATTAATCTGTATATAAGAGAGGCTGCCCCCTCCCCAATACTCCTCTCTTCACACTAAAGTTTTTTTAAACTTTTGAAAAAAAGTTCTGATTCTAATTACATGGCCCGAATCGTTTTTGAAGAATTGAGACAAAAGGTCGAAATTTAGCGGAAAGAGCTGGTTATTGAGGAGGGGGATTCCCCTCATATACAGACTAATTTCTGTTTGTTTTAAGTTTGCTCCTTACTTTCAGTAGAATTTTTTTTTTAATTCAATTTCTGATCGGTTTTCAAATAAACCAAGGAAATCTTCCCCCTCCGTGGAAAATCCCCTCCATAGAAAGTTCCACCCAAGCAAAATTCTTCCGCCAGGAAATTACCCCCGGAAAATTCCATCCTCGCTGCGATTTCCTACCAGAAAATTTCTTGCTTACGATTTTACCTGAAAATATTCCTTAGCATACTTTCAGTTGAAGAAAGACTTGCTTTTATTTAATTTCTGATCCTTTTTAAAGTTATAGGAGGGTCCCCATGTGTGGAAAATATTTCCCGGAAATCCCACCCCCAATGGAAAGTTCCTCCCGTAGAATATTTCCCCATGGAGAATTGCTCCTGTTTATAATTCCCCCATGGAGATTTTCCCCAGCGGGAAATCCCCTGCCACGTAAAAATCCCCTAGAGAATTTCGACTCCGCTGAAAATTTCCCCCGAACAATTCCCCCAAAGCATCTCCATATGCAAAATGGGGCTGTCAACAAGAAGGTAAGACAAAAAAAAAACGAATTATGTATACGAATTCTGACAAATTCCCCCCGTCTAAAATTTCCCATGGAAAGTTCACCCCCGTAAACTTCCATTCCAACGAAAAATTCTCTCCGTAGAAAATCCATCCCCAGAAAATTTCCCCCCTCTCATAAAAAATATGTCGGTATACTTCCCTAGATTTTTCTTCTAGAAAAATACTTTCCCTAGCAAAATTTATTTTTCTAGATTTCATTATCAAACCAAAACCAGCTGTGTATCTGCTATTGCTTTTTTAATTGTGATATACCAGAGAATACTACTACTACTACTACTAACAACTCACCCCAACACCATACCAGAGACAATCTAATTTATACTAATTTTGTTGACCTGTTGCTATTACATGGTGAATATTATCATACTGGACATTTTTAAGAAGCGAGTTTTTTTATCCTTTTTGCTTTTTCCGTTTATTTATACGTTTTTTTTCCGTAGATAAGGACTCCCGAACGTGAAGCCGAAATATTAGGACTAAAAAGACATATTTGTTAGTTAAAAAGACATTTTTGTTATTTTTCACTGTCTTATTTGAAATCTTATAGGCTATCTGTTTTTCTATATTTTCATTTCGTTTTATTTGTAAATGGAAAGGCAGTGTCGTCTAAGAAATTATTAAAGAAAGATAGCATACCTTCAATCAGAGGCGTTTCGAAATTCCAAGCATTGGTCATATTTGCATGACCAAATGGAAATCTCTGATGTAATTTTCTTAAAAAAATAAATAAATAAAACTTACGGTGGAAATAATTTCGAGAATCTGGGAATTTTATCCGATTTTGATGCCGATTCTATAGAATTTCAAATTTTCATGATTCCGAGCATTCGTCCAACCATTAGATCGACCCTATCATATTTGTATTACTTCTACAAATTGTGTAGCTTCACATGTTTCATTGAGTTTAGGTTATTTCGAATCATATAATGAAACAACTGGGGCTTATGGCCATTTCAGCAAAGGCCCCTTAAAGTGTACAGGAGTATATATAACAAGAACGCTAGGTTCGAGAACTATTTGCTTGGCTATCTCTTTCTCCACTAACCCGATATTGGTTGGTTCAACAATTCGGGATAGACGCAAAGTAGGATTACAGAAAACTGGATAGTCAAGATTGTGGCCGTTTTTGGGGAACAATCCCCTTGTTCGTCAAACTTAAGCCCGTATGACTTTTTCTCTTTACACGGTTAAAAATTAACATCAAAATTCAACATTTTGGGATACAAAAAAAATCAAATGTCTATGACTGGCCAACTAGAGGCCAGTCATCCGTACAAGAAGCCGTTTTTCCGTTATGTCCGTTTTATTATCCATAAAATGAATTTAAACAAATAGACTACGTGTATAATTGCATAGTCAAGCTGGAATTGCATAGAAAACTAAGATTGCGCCCGTTTTTGGGGGTATTTCCTACCTTTTTCCTAAATAATACGAGTTTTTTTTCCCGCCCATAACTTTACATAAATAGTTTAAACCTTGAAAAGTTCTACAGATCTAACTCACGATAAAATTAGTCTTGGAAACTACTGACGGGAATACGGCTCCTGAAAAAAAAATGACTAGCCTAAGTGGGTTGATCATGTCAAACAGTTCGTGGTAACGAACTGTAGCCAGGAGTTTCCCAGCTCAATAGAAACCAAAACTCTAAAAAACGGAATTTCAATACCAATAGTTACATAAAAAGAATTGTGTTTTTACGCTGATTCTAAATATATAAGTTTCATCAAGTTTAGTTTTACCCATCAAAAGTTACGAGCCTGAGAAAATTTGCCTTATTATAGAAAATAGGGGGAAACACCCCCGAATAGTCAAAGTATCAGAGAACCCCACTGTAGTAGTTTCAAGCTCCTATCTACAAAAATGTAGAATTTTGTGTTTTTTCCCAGAAGACAGATCACGGATGCGTGTTTATTTTGTTTTGTTTTTTTTTCCCAGGGGTGATCACATCGAATCAGTGGTCCTAGAATGTCACAAGATGGCTCATTCTAACGGAAATTAAAAGTTCTAGTGCCCTTTTTAATGACCAAAAAAATTGGAGGGCACCTAGGCCCCCTCCCACGCTCATTTTTCCCAAAGTCAACGGATCAAAATTTTGAGATAGCCATTTTGTTCAGCATAGTCGAAAAACCTAATAAATATATCTTTAGGGATGACTTAGTCCCCCACAGTCCCCGGGGGAGGGGCTGCAAGCTAAAAATTTTGACCATTGTTTACATATAGTAATGGTTATCGGAACGCTTTCAGGGGGACTTTTTCACGTTAAAGGGGGGTCGGGGGAGGGGGTTACGTGGGAGGATCTTTCCATGGATAATTTTCTCCATGGAATTTCTATGAAATTTCTAGGGAAGAAAATTTCTATGAAGGGGCCGGACGATTTTCTAGCATTATTAAAAAAAACTATGAGAAAATAAATAAAAAGTTTTTTTCAGGTGGAAGTAAGGAGCAGCACTAGAACCTAAAACGAACAGAAATTATTACGTATATAAGGGCGTTTGTCTCCTCCACAATACGTCACTCTTTACGCTGAAGTATTTTTTAGTAATTTCAACTATTTATTCTACGACCTTTGTAATTCAGGGGTCATTCTTAAAGAATTGGGACCAAATTGAAGCTTTAGTGTAAAGAGCGAGGTATTGACGAGGGGGAGAACCCCCTCATATACGTAATAAAAATATACAAATATAGAATTTCGTTACATAAGTTAATTCGTAAGTTACGTATATTTACTACTAATAAAAACTTTCGTAAAAAATGTTCTAGTTGCCTTTTTAATTAAACAAAAATACGAGTGCAACTAGGCCTCCTCTCCCACTTCTTTTTCTTATCAAAATCGTCCGGTCAAAACTATGAGAAAGCCATTTAGCCAAAAAAAAAAAAAAAATAATGTGCAAATTTCATTTTAATTATTCATGTGAGGTGAGCCAAAATCAAAACATGCATTAATTAAAAAACGTTCAGAAATTAAACAAAAAGGAGTGACATTAAAACTTATAACGAACAAAAATTATTCCGTATATGAAAGGGGTAGTACCCTCCTCAACGCCTCACTCTTTAGGCTAAAGTTTTTTATAATTTTAAAAAGTAGAGTAGTGAGAAAGAGTCAAACTTTAGCGTAAAGAGCGAGGCGTTGAGGAGAGGACGACCCTTTCATATACGGAATAATTTCTGTTCGTTTTAAGTTTTAATGTCGCTCCTTACTTGCAGTTAAAAAACTTGTTTGTTTTTTTATTTAATCCGTATAAGAAGCCGTTTTTCCGTTATGTCCGTTTTACTATCCATTAAATGAATTTAAACAAATAGATTACGTGTATAATTGCATTGTTGACGATTTTTGCCGTTCTAACCATTGGTCTTATCATGTCTTTCTAGTTTTTTTGGAGGCAGTGGTGTCAATTCACGGAAGTTGTGGTTCAGGAGGCAAAATTAATTTTTCAAGACCCCGGAGGAGACATTTTTTTTTGTTAATGAAAAAAACCTATTTCAATGAATCAAAGAGCATGCAGGGGAGGCAGAAAAAATATATTGGATGAGGGGGAGCACTTGCCCCCATCAACTGACGCCTCTGTTTCAAGAGTTATTTTAACTCAGTATTGGGGACCTCAAACTAGCAATTGTTGTTTGACATTCAACATTTATGTCAAGGTCACTGCAGCAATGAACAAATTTTATTCTTTGGATCTGTAGCAATAACTTCTAACTCTTTTTCTTTAAAACATATTGCTGCTTTTGAAAATGGACAGTTATCAATCTTCTTTTTTTACACTTGAGAAGTTTATATAACAAAAGCTTCAAACAAGCCGACAGAATATCCTACACAAGTTTCAGCTGAGTAGTGGTTCCCAAGTTTCTGTTTGTCAAAACTTGGAGTTAGATATCCGCCTACTCTTCATTCACAAGTAAATATACTTTCCCTGGGGGAGTTGAATGTTACCATAGAGATATCCTTTCGGATCTCAGCATCTTAAATATTTAATGCCAAAAATGCTTACACTGAATCCAAGATGGGAAGAAAAGGAAATTATTTGAAGTAAGTTAGAGGCTCAAATAAAACAAGATTTCGAGATTAGGGCCAATGTCAAATACTTTGTTTATTTTTAATGATGGAAGGAATTCCACGTTGTATCAATAACTATGATTAGCGGTGCCTCAAATTTACGAAAATATTAATTGAAAGTGAACCAGTCTCACATAAATAATATTACAATGATAGAGCAACAATTTTATTAAACTATTCAAAAATTTCAATAAAATCACAAATCAAAAAGTTTAGTATATTGTATACACAGATTTGTGTGGGAAATAAAAGCCTATCTGCATAACAAATCAACAAGGCCTTTCTTCCTAAGGAAATTAAGTTGACTAGATAGTCCAATGTCCAACCCAAATGAAAAGAACTAGCTTCTTATTACACTTTTCAAAATAAATATACTAGTACGAGTTGTACGTACCTCTAAACGCTACCCAAGTCTAAACTTGGGTAGACTCAGTTGAGTCAGTTCTTATTTATAGTAGAAAATAAGACTCAGTTCAAAACACTGCCTGGGTGTATATGGTTAGTAACATTCTATAATAAATTGACTAGCATATTGATCAGCTGAATAAGGTTTTGTACTAACATTCTTCCAACATTTTTAGTTGTTATTTCATACTTCATTGTACTGAATGGGTTTGCCCATTTTATTTCCGATGTATTTAGACAACTTTATTATCAACATGCCTGCACACATGGGGGAGCGAATGATTTTTTGTTAGAAATGTTTTGGAGGGCCCTCTCCCAGTACCAAAAAAAAACATAACCAAAAAAGGTGGTTTCTTTATATAGGCTATTATATTCCTTTCAAGGGGAAATTCCGTCAAACTCACCTTCTCCGCAATAACCTACTTCAGCCTACTGTTCTGACACCATTAGTTAACATAATGACCAAAACAAATTGCAAGTAACAAGAGGAATCAAACACTAATCTAAAATAAAAATGGTTTGAAGCTAAAACACCAAATTGCTCATACGGTTTCTGTTACAATTGAACTGAGTGATCCAAACAAAAAATATTGCCCTACATTCCCATAATTCAACCCCAAAACAATAATTTTACATTGCGAAGTCGGTTGAATGTCCCAGTCAGTTAATAGTTTGTTGGGGGGGTTTTAAAGATACTTGGCATATAATCCCCCACTCTCATACTACGCCTTATATCATATCACGGAAATTGAAGTAATACACGGGTAAAAAATAAAGAAAACGAAATGTTATTTTTTCTTTCAGTTATTTATTTATTTCAAAACGTATAAAATCAACACAAATATCCACTGAAGTTTTCTTATGAAATTTATACGTGGCAGGCAAGTCATATCTAAGCTGAGCCAACACAGAAGCATTGTATCCCCATTCTTTGGCCCTAGATACAACATGTTGCCTCGTGGATGTCTTGTGTAGGGAATAAACAGCATTATTTGACAACTCAACTGCAACTTTAAGAAACTTCATGTCAATACCAGCATTATTTTTGGTGCCAAATGGTGGGTTCATAACTATGGTATCGAACATCCCACGGTAACTATCACTCAATTTTGTCACATCACATTGAATAAAATCCAAATTACTTAATTCATAAGATTCAACGTTAACTGACGCAGTATTTAAAGCCTCAGAATCAATATCAAATCCAATGACAGCTTCAGCACCAACTAAACTACTACCTATAGAAAGTATACCACATCCACAACCAAAATCTCCAACAATATTCCCACTTATGTCGCCAAAGTTATTTTCAATTGTAAATAGCATACAGGCAGCAATATGAGGAGATGTAACGTACTGTTCTAAACCTATTTTTGGATTCTCGAATCCTTCCGCATCTTGAAGTGCTGATTCTAATTCTTTGCGCTTCATTTTCCCAAAGGAGCCTCAAATCGTGGCAATACAGGTAAAACTAAATTACCAAAGTTAGAATCTTGGGGAACAAAATATCCTAATGATTGACTATTGGCGTGTTGAAGAGCTGATCTCTGAGCAGGAGAGAGTCCTGGTGGTAAATAATCGATCCCTCCAGACACCTGCAAAAATAGGTCATAACACTCTATTTAAATATAAAACAAAAGCTCAATCTGCTCAAACACTTATCTCTACACAAATTTCACAAAATTCAATCAAAATAAAGACTAATTAAAATACAGAAAAAAATATATAATTTGGAAATTTTAATATTTATATATTTAAATAATTAGACTTTTTTTTTAGAATTTCCTGAAAATTTAAAAAAAAAGATGCAGAAGTTCGATATCAGGTTAGCAAAGAGATAATTTCATATTCTAAGTGAGTCCAACATTAAATGCTCCTTGCAAGGTTAATTGTCAGTCCTAGGAAAGTTTTTTTAAGCTAGTTGAAGACTAAAGAGGCTAAAAAAATTTTATCTGAAATAATTAACCAGATTTTCTGCAAATAGTGATATCATTTCATCTACAGACATTTCATCTATCATTTCTTATCTACAGACCACTAATCATAAGACAGGCTAAAGAAAAAAAAAATCTACAAAAGCACTAGAATTGCCCTGCAATATAATTAAGTGGGGTGAGAGTAAATAACCTTGAAATCGAGGAGGGTCAAAAGTTTTCATTATGAATTTGCTGAAAAGATCAAAAAGAGGAAATCAAGACGTTAGATTCCCATTTATAAAGATCTACCCTTATACGAAAATTCAAAAACAGGGCTCGTAAAACCACAATTCATCTTGTATTCTTAATGTTTGTTTTTTTTTATAAATCATGGTTTTAGTAAACAAATAACAAGAATAAATTATATACTCGTCCTTTTCCAATTTGGAGAAATATTAGACTAGAAGTCAAATTCTTGCATAAGCAAGAAAGAAAAGCACACCAATCTAAAGTTAATATTTATTTACTTTTTCTACAACTAGAATACTTCAGCACAACACATAAAAGTACTAGCAAAAAAGTGGGGTAGCCTCGTATTTTACTAAGATTTTAAAATTTTATATAACAAAAAGGAATATTAATAAAAATCAGAGAAGACAAGAAAATGCAGCTAATCAGCATGAATTTCACCTGCCAAATTTTCAAACGTAAATGAAAGGTTTTTCTTTATTTATGTTTGTCTAAATTGGCAGGTTTACACATTATATGTTATTAATCAAAGGGTTTCAACTGACTATAAATAAATATTAGGTCTTAGTTCATTCATTAGTAAATAATATTTTATGAGTAATATTTTCTAAGGAGAAGACATTCTAATTAAATATTCTAATAAATTTAACATTCCCAATCCGTACAAAACACTACCATGTTGATTTTCAGGAAGGGATGGCGGGGATGAGCCTCAGGCCAAGTTTCCAAATTAGATTGGAATCTTTAGGGCAGCCCGCATTTCTTGGATAGATCCATTGTCAGAAGCTCAATGGGATACCTGAGACACCAACTTACAGCAAAAAGATTCTAAAGTTAGTTCCTTGTGGCACTAGCTTCGTAATTTTGTCACTGTTTTTATTTCTACCTTTGGTAATATTTTATGCTATGGATTATTTTTAAGAAATTCTGCAACTGAAATGGAAACTACGCATCCGTACTAAAATTTTGCATTTAAAAATTTTAGTACTCATTTAAGGATAATAAATACTAAACACTTTTTATGCAAATACTAATAAATATTATTCAAAATTAATTTAAAAGAATATAGGTTTTGAATTTAACTGTTATTTTGTCAGTTGTTTTCTACAACACAGGATTTTATATATTGGGATAAAATAAAAAATAATGTTAATAATTGTTCATTTATCCTGACCCGAAAAATCAAAGGAGAAAAGCTCTATGATTACCTGCAGCTGAGTGTTTGACCCAATAGTAGGGGGTATAGCACTTGATATTGGTAACACACCTTGCTTCAGGAGTTTCTTCTGAGCCTTTAGCTCTTCAAGTACTTTGTGGGCAGGGGATTCTAGAAAGAAAAATAAATAAATAGTTCTTTGTACCATTAACCATGTGCTAAGTAGTTTGATATAATAAGAAAAAGTCCAGAAAGCTTTCATCCTTTAACAAAGCAAAAATGACAACCTTGCCCATAGGGGCAGCAATCGGACTTTTATTCCAGGTAGTTCTTCTTCTTTTTAAGTTTTGATTTATTTGTCAAAATAATTTCCTTTTGTTTCGTTTATCAGACCAGATTAATTTCTGTTTGTTTTCAGGGGTACCTGACTGTTCATTTTAGTTGCTGTTGGTTTTAGGTTTTTCAAGATACCAGTTTGCTTAAGCATCATAGCCATTGCGCAGACATCTAAGACGTTCAAAAAAAAAATTATGATTGGTTAAGGATAAGATAAAAATTTCTTCAGCCATAGGGCAACTTAATGCTACTTACTTGTGCTCACAATAGGACTGGACAATTCTGCCTCGTCTGGGTACATCTGAACAAATCCTTTAAGTGAGCTAGCTCCATCTACTAAAGTATCTCAAAGACTTAGACAAGGAATTGGAGGAATTATCATGTTGATTTAACTAGGATGTCTAATAAGTGCATCTCCTAAATAATTACAGAACACTTTCCAGGATTTTTGTTTTGTTTTGTTCTATCGGACCCAACTATCCCTCACATACTATCCAAAGTTGTTGCTGTGTGTTGATAACTTCAAAAGCAACTAGAGAATGGTTTTTAACCATCCCTGCCTTGTGGTCACTATTACTGGGTGGTCTTAGATTGCATCTCTCCAGCACTCTAAGAAATTAGAATGGTCCTGGGCCTATCTCTACTACTCACCTATTTGTAGGGATAAAAGACTGCTTAGAAGACATACATAGGCAACCTACACTGACTTTGGTAAAATAAGTCTTTCTCTTAATTTTGATTTGTATCTAGTTCGCTTTGATTAAAGATTTTGAAAACACAATTTTGATGATTCGAGTATGATTTTAGGCCATACTGAAATGTTTTCAAATTTAACATGTAACTCTAAAACCCTAGAAGTCATAATCTAGCAACAGGATAAAGCTCAGAACACTTCCCTTGGATATTGTTGTTTTTCGGGAAATTTCACAATATATGACACAGTTAGTTACAATTTGTCAGATGCGATTGCCTTTTAGGGGGAGGGAAGAAGTGAACAGGCAATAAATACTCGCAGTACACCTTCCCAGGTCCTAATTTTGACTCTGGATCCGTTCCAAAAGCTGCAAACACCCAGCTTGTCATTTTCCTATGTTTGGGACTATGGACTTTCTAGTTTATACAATTCTGCCCTCTTCTTATTTCCACTAGTCTTGTTTCAGTGAAGTACGGCTTGCTGTTTACCAACACCACAAGATAAGATAATATAGCAATTGTTGCTGGCATGCTTACTTACCACTGGCAATACCCAACTGACATGATATATACTCCCAGAATACTTAGTATTTCTTAGCATTTCTTAGTGAACCACACGTTTTTCAGCTGGTTGAGCAGGATCCAATAAGTGGTTCACCAACGACATCTACTTAGAGTTTCAATTAAAATTAGATGATATTACTTCAACAGCAGTTGTAAAGTTTAAAGATCTTTATTACAAGCATTTTGCGGCGATATATACTAATTGAATTTTAGGAGATTAAAATTAGGTGACTAGGAGACTTTATGGACTTCTTACAGAAACGCTTGCTATTCCAGGCGATGACATTTCCAACAAATTTCCAGTAGGACAGAATCCTTCTCTCCTTGATCTCGTTTTAATAAATGATCTCGAGTAACTCATTAACATAGAATCACAACCCTAATTTGGAGATAGTGACCAATGCAATAAAATTGCCGATTTCACCTTTACCCACAGTAAAGTTAATGGGAAGTTTTTTCATTCTCCCATTAAGTTTCATCCCGATCTCTCCACTTTAAGCGTTTTCCAAGATTTCCGGTTTCCCCCTCCAACTCCCCCAATGTCACTGGATCTGGTCAAGATTTAAAATGAGAGTTCTAAAGCACAAGATCCTTCCAAATACCAAATTTCTTTAAAATCTGATCACCCGTTGGTAAGTTACAAATACCTCGTTTTTTATAATTTTTCCGAATTCCCCCCCCCAACTCCACCAAAGAGAGCATATACGGTCCGGTTATGTCAGTCACTTATTTTGGACTTGTGTTTATCCTTCCCACCAAGTTTCATCCTGATCTCTCTGCTTTCAGCGTTTTCCAAGATTTCCAGTCCCTCCCCCCCCCAATGACACTGGATCCGGTGTCGGGATTCAAAATAAGAGATCTAAGTTACAAGGTCCTTCTAAATATGATATTTCATACAGATCCGATCATTTCTTCGTAAGTTAAAAATACCAAATTTTTTAATGTTTTAGAATTAATCCCCCCCCCAACTCCCTCAAAGACAGCAGATCCATTTCTCTTATGCCAATTACGTATCTAGGACTTGTGCTTATTTTGCCAACCTAGTTGCATCCAAATCCCTTCACTCTAAGCGTTTTCCATATTTTAGGTCCCCCCAACTCCCCCCAGGGTCACCAGATGAGGTCGGGATTTAAAATAAGAGCTCGAAGACATGATTTCCTTCGAAACATCAAATTACATTAAGATCCAATTACTCCTTCGTAAGTTAAAAATACCCCATTTTTCTGATTTTTCAGAATTAACCCTCCCCCCTACTCCCCCAAAGAGAGCGGATCCGTTCCGGTTATGTCAATCATGTATCTAGGACTTGTGATTATTTTTCCCACCAAGTTTCATCCTGATCTCTCGGCTCTAAGCGTTTACCAAGATTTTAGGCTCCCCCCCCCCAACTCCCCCCGATGTCACCAGATACGGTCAGAATTTAAAATAAGAGCAGTGAGACACGATATCCTTCGAAACATTAAATTTCAATAAGATCCAATGACTCCTTCATAAGTTAAAAATACCTCATGTTTTCTAATTTTTCAGAATTAACCCTCCCCCCAACTCCCCCTAAGAGAGCAGATCCGTTCCGGTTGTGCCAACCATGTATCTAGGACTTGTTCTTGTTTTTCCCACCAAGTTTCATCCTGGTCCCTCCACTTTAAGCATTTTCCTAAAGTTTAGGTTTCCCCACCCCAACTCCCCCCTATGTCACCTGATCCGGTCGGGATTTAAAATAAGAGCTCTGAGATACAATAGCCTTCCCACGAATCAAATTTCATTAAGATCCAATCACCAGTTCGTAAGTTAAAAAAACCTCCTTTTTTCTAATTTTTCCGATTTACCCCCCCCCCCCAGTTCGTCAAATCGGAGAAACGACAATTTCTAATTTAATATGGTCTGGTTCCTGATACGCCCGCCAAATTTCATCGTCCTACCTTACCTGGAAGTGCCTAAAGTAGCAAAACCAGGACAGACAGACTGACGGACCAACAGACAGACCAACAGACGGACAGAATTTGCAATTGCTATATGTCACTTGGTTAATACCAAGCACCATAAAAACGCATTTTGAAAAAAACGGCCTGGTGAAAAAATTAACCATCTGACACTGATTCAGGAATGGTAACTGTTATATTGGTTCATCTTAAAAATAAAAGCTTATTGCAAAAAGAAATTTATTGGATTTCAAAAAAAAAAGTCTATAGCCCCTATGGTGTCAGATCAAAATGAAAAGTGGACCGTTGGAGTCAGCATGGTCAACGAACTGGTACAGGGAAATTACAGTCTCCTTTACACATACAAAAAGTACAAAGGCGGAGTATTAATAAAAAAACACAAGATAAAAGCATACAATCAATAAAATCAATGAGAAACTTGAACAAGATGATAGTGAGGAGGAAAATGCACATAAGCCAAACATAAGAGTTTCCCATGCCACATATCCAACTTCAAAACAAAATCTAAAACATCAAAATTATTTAACAGAAACTGTTCTTTTTTCCTGAACAAAATCAGAAAAAAGATTATCCAAAACATTGAGAAATAAAATTCATACCCAACAGATGGCAGAAGACAACTACTGTTTATACTATCACAATTTTTTTATCATCAGTATTTACTTTTTACCAATCTTTCCTACATAGAGGAAAATCCATCCCTTACCAACATATCAATCTCAAGTAACAGTTATATTTGTGCTATGTTTTATGTTTAAGAATAGCCACACTACAAGAATTAGGTTAACCATATTCAGTTTATATTCTAAATTATGGTTTTACTTTTTTTTAATATTTTTTTTTCTATTAAAAAAAAAAAAAAAATAGGGGTACACAAACCAGATGGATTTTTTCAGTTTTTTCATGTATATGTCATGAAGGCAAGGAAGTATATTCTGCCTCTTTCAAACACATCACAAGTCTTTCACAATCTGGGTTGCAGCAGTAGATAGCAACCTAGTAAGAGATAATCATGTCCAATAGTAAAAAAAATAGCCCATACCTACTAGAACTAGAGTCATATCAACAATAGAAGTGCACTATTAGAACTACTTGTCCAATACCCCTATATAGGAAACTAACTGACCCTTGGTTTGAATAACAAGGAAAATATATTGGCTTGAAATTCAAGAAAAGTGGCTGAAACCAAGATATACTGCATTGACGACATCTTTTTTATTTTTCGGGGTTTTTGTTGCTTCAGCTAGCTGGAACTGTAAAATCATAGAGAGCTCTTTAGTGGCACCTTTGAAAGAAAAGTGATATACTTAAAAACCTTTCATAATTAACAAAAATAATTTCAAAACAAAATTATTTCTTTACAAAAAACTGCATTTTTTCTATAGCTTTGTAGTAGCAAATGTTATTCTGCTTGCCTCCTTCAACCGAACTGTTTTTGGTTCGACTTGTAAAGTGCTTATTCTATAACGTTGTGCTTTATTTCTGTAGAAAAAAAAATCCTTTTTTTTTTTTTAGTCCACAGTTCAGGACTGCTAAAGTTATTGTGTGAACTGCAACATTTAGTTTTAAAGCATAATGGGCCAATTGCAAAATTGTGAGAGTTTGACATGCCTAATATCTCTAAAGACATAGTTGCTGGATCATTCTACTATGCTGAGCAGAACGGCTGTCTCAAAATTTTGACTGGATGTGTGGAAAATGAATGGGTTTGAGAGAAGGGCTGCTTGCCATCCAATCTCTTTTTACTATTGAAAGGAGCACCAGAACTTTAATTTTCGACATTAGCTCCTTTAAAAGTTCCAATGATACTTCTAGCTATTATAGAGTGGTGCCTATGATATTACTTATATGTCCATTTGAAAACCTGCATGCATATGTTTCTTTGTGTAATTGAAATTCCTAAACATTCTCTATATGTTTCATCTTAATACTCTTAGCATCAATATGTAAGTTACTCTTCAGATATTGCTTTGCTACCTTTTTGAAAGTAGACATGCTCATAGTTTTTTTTTATTTAGTTCATTATCTACCTAAATATTCCTTAACAATTTTACCTTAATGCCCTTAGCTTGTGCAGTAGCAATAATTTTAGCAGCATTAGTAGCAATATCCACGAAGCACCTTTGGTTTCTTCAACATCCCCATCAACACAAGCTGAAAGTTTCAGCTTAATACATATCATTAACCATTCCAGAAGCATTTCTAATGCATCCACTTGACAACCTGTGTGGGCATAATGAGTTTTGAGTTAGTTACACACAGTTTCTATATATCCCACATTTTTCGCCTTAATATAGTGAGGCTACTTGTAAAAGCAGCAGTAGTAGTAGTAGTAGCAGTAAAATTAATTGTGGTATCCTAAGCTTTAGTGGCACTAGTTCAACATCCCTCACAACAAACCCTGTTATTTTCAACTTTACACACTAAACTGTTCCAATGGTATTGCTGTTACGCCCTTTTGACAACCTACACACAGAGGGTGTCTTTTGGTTCAGTTCATCTTCCACCTCAAAATTTCTTGAAAATTCCTTCTTCATACCCTTAGTCATAATTTTAATAGTAGTCACAGTAGTAGTTGATATTACTAGTATAAGTATTAAGTAGTGGTAGCACTACTAGCAGCAGTAGTATAAACCTATTGCCTTTTGGTCAGTAGAGCATCTCTGTTGTCAAGTCCTGGAAGTTTCAACTTGATACAATTAGCCAGTGCTATGACATTGCTGATATATCCTTTTGATAACCTGTATGTTCATATACTTCTTGAAATTTTCATCTTAATGCTCTAAGCCCTACAGGCAGTTGTAATAAAAGTAGCAGTAGTAGTAAATGTAGAAGAAATAGTAGCATCAGCAGTATATTACCTTTTGGTGAGATGATCTTCCCCTTTAAATATTCTCTGAAAGTTTCAATTTAATACCCAAACCAAAACTTGAGATATGCTATTTTGACAATATGTATTCACATAGATTTTTTTGATTTAGTTCAAATTTCTCTTAATACTGTAAATGGAGTAGTGCAGTAGTATTAGTGTTGGTATTGTAGTAGCATTGGTAGCATGCAAAAATATTGCCTTTTTGATCATCTCCCTTATAATTTCCTGAATTTTCTAAATTAATATACTCAGTTATTCCTGTGTTGCATCCTTCTGACAATCTGTCTACACATAATGTAATATGATTTAGTTCAACACTCCCCTCCACATTCTCTGAAAGTCTCAACTGAATACCCTTTGTATTCTTGGAAAGCAAAGTTCAAACATACATGCCTCTCTGATAGTAGGTGTAAACAATGAACAAATTGCCTAACTTACAGCCCTTGCCCCAAGGACAGTGGGTAGGTTAACATCCCCAAAGACATAATTATTGGGGAAAAAACTATAAAAAAAACTGAAAAAAAACTAACCAAAAAAAAGAAAAAAAGAAAGAAAAATTAAAAAAAAGAAAAAATTAAAAACTAAAAAAAATTAAGAAAAAACAACAAAAAACTTGAAACTAAAAATCAGTGTGAAACTTCAAACTAAAAATCACCCCTGAAGGACAAAAAATGTCCTTCAGGGATGTTTTGACCTGTGTTTTTCTGTGGGTATGGGTCATACCTTGCAAATCACCTGTTTAAAATAGTGGATTCATAGGAAAGTAATATTTTAAGAAGGGAAAAAATTTAGCCTGATAAAGTCGGATAGAACCACACTTTTGCACAACTTTTTGTTTGACATACAGTCGTTCAAACGGGTTTCTAAAATTATTTGTACAGGAACTTCCTGACCATTTTAATCAAAACACTTGAGAGATGCAAAAAATGTCCTTCAGGGGTGTTTTGACCTGTGTTTTTCTGTGGGTATGGGTCATACCTTGCAAATAGCCTGTTTAAAATAGTGGCTTCATAGGAAAGTAATATTTTAAGAAGGGGGAAAATTCCAGAAGCAAAAAGAACTGAATGGTCAGAAAAAGTCAAGCAGAGCTTGGCCTCTGCAAGTTTATTATATTTACCTCTATTTGCAAAAATCGTAGCATATCCTAAAGGATTTTTTTATTAATGTTGGAGACTGTGTGCTGGCATAAGCTTGGATGAGTATTAGTAATAGAAATACCAATCCATCAAAGAGAATCTACATCAGGGATAGTGAAGCCACTACAAAAAAGAGGAGTACTTGAAGTTTTATTAAAAGAAAGAAATTTGCATTTATCAAGACTAAGAGAAATTCTTATATCCAAAAAAGAAGTAGCAACACAAGAAACCAAGTTAGATAGACAGGTTATAGTATGACTCATAAAAAGCAGGTCATCAACATAGGCAAAATATGAAACATCAGAAAAAGTAGAGAGGTAAGTAGCCAATATCTTTGTGGGAACTCCTGAAACACATAATTTGAATAGGGTCAGAGATAAAACTCCACCTTGCCTTATCTCTTTTCACTTTAATAATAGTAGCTGGCACTGATTTCAGCTGAAGAAAAGAATTAGGGTACCAGTAACAAAGAAGCATTATAACCAATAGATTAACACCACAACCATGAAGACCAGAAAAAAGCTAACTATGACATACTCCATCAAAAGCTTTGGTTAGATCAAAATCACAAACATAGATACTCTTTCCCTTAGAATCATTTTCAAGGAACAAAGATAAATGATACACAATGCTCATGCTAACAACCTACTCTGGGCTGAAATTCAAATCACTCCAATCACTTTGAATCTTAAAAAGGGTACTAGAACTTCTGATTACCAATCTAATGAGCCTCCTTCAAAGTTTATATAGCCACCTTTCTATAAAAAACTTTATATGCCCCCAGGGCATAACTTACAACCCTTGCCCTGTGCATTGTAGCAGGTGAGAGGGGGGATGACATCTTTAAAGACATAATTTTTGGACCTTTTAACTATACTGAACAAAATAGATTTCCCAAAATTTTGATTGGAAGCATTCAGGGAAACAGCAGGCATGGGAGGGGGGTTAGTTGTCCCCTAGTCATTTTGGACTATTAAAAGAGGCACTAGCCCCTTCAATTTACAATTGAATGAGCCTTTTTGGAAGTTTCTACAACAACAAATGACCATCTCAAAATTTCTATCATATGTATTTCAGGAAAATACAAGGTGTGTGTCTGGGGGGAGGGTATCTACCCTCTAATCACTTTGAACCTTAAAAAGAGTAATCAAACCTTTAGTTACCTATCCAATGAGCCTCTTTTGAAGCTTATATAACCACCCTTGGGCATAAATTACAACCCTTGCCCTGAGGGCTGTGGGGGGGGGGTGTTGTCCTCCTTAAAGACATAGTTTTTGGACCTTTTAACTATGCTGAACAACTGGATATCTATGGTGGGCATGGGAGGAGGGGGTTAGTTGCCCTCTAGTCACTCTTAACTATTAAAGCAATTTAATTTCCAATAAAATGAACCTTTTTCAAAGTTTCTATGACAACAAATGGCTATCTTAAAATTTTTAACAGATACATTTTTGGGCAAATATAAGGCAGGGGGTATCTACTCTTTGATCATCCTAAATCTTAGAGGGTACTACAAATTCTGATTAACAATCCACTAAGCCCCCTCCAAAGTTTAAATGATTACCCTTTCTATTTAACCTTAAATGACTCCAGGGCAAAACTTACAACCCTTAGCTTGAAGGCTGTGGGGAGTTGTCATCCTCAAATACATAGTTTCTACACCGCAACTATGTTGAACAAAATGGCTATCTTAAAATTTTGATTGGATGTGTTTGAGGAAATGGTGGGCATGAGAGGTGAGTTAATTGCCCTTTATTTACTTTTGACAGTTGAAAAGAGGCACTAGCCCTTTTAGTTTCCAATTGAATGAGTCTTTTTTAAGTTTCTACAACTCCTTTGATATAAAGTGCCCTGGTCTAATACCAAAAATAAATTATACATTGAGCTGCATCACTCTATACTTAGGCAGCACCCTATGATTAAAAAAAAGTGTTTTGTTTCAACTAAAACTGGAAGTCTATTTAAGGATTTTTGACTAGGTAGGTTATCCAAAAAATATGTAACTTATATTGCATTAAGACTTCTTAGGCTAATCAGAACACATTAAAGTTTGATGTTATAAATGGTGCCTGATTTACATTGAAGCAAGAATTGAAGAAACCCTGAGGTTGTTGATAACTAATCCAAGGCTATGATTATGCTTTTCTGAAATTAGTGATACAAAACTTCAATCTATGTGGCTTGAGAGCCAAAAGTAGTCTGGGTCTTGGGCTGGTGCCTTATTCAACCTTCCCCCTCCATAAAATAACCTTCTGAAGGTTAGAAAGGGGAAAACAAAGATTTACAAGATCTTTCCTTGGCATAGTTTGGGCTAGATTAAATAAACATCCCTGAAATTTTTATTCACATAACTCAACTAATTTCTAAATCACAAAGTCCAAGGCTATGCAGTCCCCATCAGACAGGGCTGGGATGTAATTAGACTATGACAATAGGCTAGCAACACTATAGAAGCAATCTATGCTACTTTGGCTATTACATTACTTAGTACAGAATGAGAATCTTGGTACAAAGTAAGCACATGTGATACTTTTTGGGGCAATATTTATTAATTTTGGTGGTATGCTTACCACTATATGACATCGAAAATGGAATCCAAACTTCTTTAGTTTAAATATCTTACTTTTTTAAACGCCGCATTGCCAACTAAATAATATTATGCAATAGCAAAGCGGAGATTCATAAATTAGAATTTAATTGACTAAAATCAACATCAGGTGTTTTTACTCCCGTCGTAGCAGCTACATGACGGCTTAACCTCCAATCTTAAGTTGATATTTCGTAAGTCCTGATATAGTGGGCTCTTAAGGACTAATGAATGTTCAGAATTTTCCTTGTTTATCTTAGGATCCAACAAGTGGCAAAGATGTTTTTACTTATCATGGTATTTAACAAAAATTTCGTTTAACTTGGTCTGGAAATTTTGCTGACAATCTGAAAATTACTTCACTGATAAAGTAGCAATATATTTTTAGATCTTGTCGGTACCATAGTTGACTTGACTCTCGTCAAATAAACTTTAACCAACTATCATTATTTAATGTCAAAACGCACTCAAGCTCAAAGCAAATTATCGGCAGGATAGGTATCATTTGACATTTGCCAAGCATTATTTGTTCGGTGCCTTATTGGATTCCTTCCACCTTGTGGCCATAACTAGTGTTTCATACTCTATGTTGGCCCTTCTCTTTGTATTCTATGCTAAAAATTTGCCGCATAGTGATTCGGTCCGCCTCAATAATAGCAATCGAATCATTTTTATATTGCTGCCGTTCCGCATAGGATCTATAGCCTTTTCTCTATATTCTTGACCTGACACTATTTGCTCTACTATTTCTTTAGGAGGAAGAGGTGGGTGTCCACAATGCTTGGTATTCCATGACATTAAGATTTTCTTGATTTCTCTAAATTTCCAGGCTTACGTGATAATGCTGTATCACACACCGATTGTTTCAGAGGAAAGAAGCCCATGGTTTCATTTCAAACGTTTGCTTCGATTTTTTCTTAAGTTGTTACCATCAGTGCTGGGAGTTTTGTTTATAATATTCCCATTTGTACACCGATTGTAGCAGAGAAAAAGAACCCATGGTTTCATTTTAAACATTTGCTTTGTTTTTTTCTTAATTAAAAACCATCAGTGCTGGGAGTTTCGTTTATAATATTCCCATTAATACACCAATTGTTGCAGAAGAAAGGAACCCGCTATTTCATCACTAACATTTGCTTTGGTTTTGTCTTTAATTATTACTATCAGTGCTGAGGGTTTTGTTTATAATATTCCCTTCCGTACACCGATTGTTGCAGAGAAAAGGAACCCATGGTTTCATTATAAACATTTGCTTTGGTTTTGTCTTAAGTTATTACCATCAGTGCTGCGAATTTTTTGTTTATAATGTGAGCTGTTTTCTTATTTATTTATTGTCTTTTTTTCGCGTGTTCAGTCGTCGTGGTTTTTTTTTGTGTTATGTTTCAAAACATTTTTTTCTTCTTTTTCGTCGTTTGTATTTTTTTTTCCGTCGAGAAAGGCTCCCAGACGTGGGGCTGAAATATTCGTAATATTTCATTTTTTTTAGTTAAAGTGTAGTTTTGTTTTTATATTTTATTTTTTGTTCACTGCTATGTTCAAATTTAAACCCGTTTTCTCTTTGCTTAAATTTTTGTAAAAGGAAATCGAAAAGCTTAAATAATATTACATAAAGAAGTTTGTATAAAGTGATGACTCTTATTAAATTACACACAACAGTACAAGGTCTTACTATATATACTCCACCAGGACTATCTCCCCCACAGAATGAACAAATACTATAATACCATTACAAACTACAAGACATTAAGACACTTACGATATTCCAAGGAATTCCTAAAATAAACGGACCTGAGGTCAGTCCGCTGTTTCAGATAGAATAATCTGCTCGATCCCATAAAATGTATCTTTTATATTATTGGTCAACCACGTCATTTCAGATTCTAGAGGTACATAAGAAAGGAAGCAGTTATTTCTCAATTTCCTTTCAAAGTCTACACATACAGGGATGTGCGCTTTTTCTTAAGAAAAAGTAGTATTTCAAAATTCAGCATTTTATATTTTGCGTCTCAATATTTTTACCAAAATGAAACTCAGATTTAATTAGTCACTTTTAATATATCAGGACCAGCTTCGAGCAAGCTCAATTCTAATCATTTACTTCAAAGGTTAGTTTGTTTTTATGTGCCTTTTTTCGGTTTTTGCTTTCTTGTATATCAGTAATCCAAACAAGGTGGCATACCTATTTTTCCCCACAGTAAAGTACTAGGGATTAGGGTAGTATAAGGGCCACAGGCCTATTTTGTCGTGTTTCCAATATTACTCTTTCAGAAGTTTTGCACAAATCCAATTCGAAAAAAATAATATATCTACCAATTTATCAAAAAGATGGTAGTTGGGATGGAAGGGATCCCAGAAAAGCCACGGATTCATTTTAACCCTGAAACCATACACATTGAAAATCTTTGCGTAATTACTGTTCAACAAAAGAGTAACATATTTTTTTTTTGTTAAAATGCTAGTGGCTGTGGCAACAAAAGAAGTGGAAAGGCTAATTGCCCATTCTGGTTCTTGAGTCTTACAGACTGAAGATCCCTATGTGATTCTGATACAGGTATGTTCCAGGATGCCTAACTTTCAGGAAAAAGTTTTTAATGGGAGTGGGATCAGAGGGACTGTAGGCCCACTCTCTCTCACCAATTATGTAGGATGAAATATATTAAATAATTCTGTTTCGAATATGGTGCAACATGCTTCGTTTTCTGGCAGAATTTGGACACGAAAAAAAGAAAGGAAGGAGCCACGGTTCCATTTTTGTTTCTATTTTTATATGTCATCATCATTGGAAAGAAAGTCGTTCGATCAGAAATAAAAACTTTTAATGCAACATTTCAATACCCCCCAGTATCCCCAGAACACTTGTCCCCGAATGACTTGCAGATTAATTGTAATTAAAAGTGGTTATGGTTGGGCTGTAATTATGTTAAAGCTTAATTGTATAGAGATGGTGTATAAAATATTTGAAAGCAGATCTGTGTTAGATATACTAAGCAAGCGCCCAATAGACTACAGCTAGCAAAATTCAGCAATCCATGGATTCCCAAGACGCTTCCCTCATTGGATCTGAAACTTAAAAATGTTAGGATAGCTTTTATCACTTATCGGAAAAAATTCAACTATATTTTATATTTTTGGTGAAGGGGGACTTAAATCCACTGTTTTTTCACCAGTTTCATCGTGAAGAATGGATCTATTACTAATACTACTGCCGCTAGTGTTCCTAAGTTCTACGGATAAGTTCTGCTAATACTACTGCTACTTGTGCTCACCAGCCTTTCGTCTGGCCCTAGATGGATGGCAAATGAGAACAATCTTTGACAATATGTTATCTTTCTTCTATAAAACGTGTCCTAGTCGTCTCAACCTATCTATCTATATAGCCCGATAAAGTCGGATAGAACCACACTTTTGCACAGCTTTTTGTTTGACATACAGTCGTTCAAACGGGCTTCTAAAATTATTCGTACAGGAACTTCCTGACCATTTTATTCAAAACACTTGAGAGATGCAAAAAAATGTCCTTCAGAGGTGTTTTGACCCGTGTTTTTCTGTGGGTATGGGTCATACCTTGCAAATAGCCTGTTTAAAATAGTGGATTCATAGGAAAGTTTAGAACAACTTTAAAAAGTAATTGAATATGCCAAATACTTCACTAAAATATCCTTAGAAATCATCAAACCTTTTTTTGTCAAATACTTGACATGGACAAATTCAACATTTAATTACTCTAAAAAAAGATTTTTCGTTGCTGAAACGCCCAAATATGTCGTTTCAATTGATTTCTGCTTTATTTCAAACAAACTTTGGGTAAAGCATACCCATTCATTATTGACTCTCAAAACATAAAATATAAGGTCTAACCTGATTAACCAGAGTAATTGTTAGGGAGAGAAGCAGGTAAGGAGACTTCATATTTTGTTCCTAAAAGGAATGATTTTGAAGGCCCAAAACTGCATATCTACGATCTGCCTAAAATCTCGTCGCTACAATCAGCTTTACAGCAACATTCGTAAGTTCTCTTGGTCAGGTTGATCCCTGTGCAGAAAGCAAATCTGAAGATAATTTTGACCGGATCAGTTTATGATGCCTGTACATAGGTCAGAACTTTTTTGGCGTCAGATAGGTTTTAACTTCAAGGGCATGCAGACAGGGCCTAGTAGACAATTTTTTTTCCGATTGGCTTAAACCTACAGGTTATGTAGATAGAGAAAAGAGGACCTTACAGAAAACAAAGGTTATAGAAAACTATTGATGTATGGATTTGCAATTCCTAAAATAGGCCTAAATTTGTTTTTTCTCTGATTGACTAACAACTGGATGCTAACATGTAATTACTCTGAAAAAAAGATATTTCAGTGCTGAAACACCCAAATATGTCGTTACAATTGTTATCTGCTTTATTTCAAACCAACTTTGAGCAAAGCATACCCATTCATTATTGACTCTCAAAATTTAAAATATAAAGTCTAAAATGATTAACCAGAGTAATTGTAGATTTGAATTCAATCGCTGGTAGATCCAGGGGGCCGGGGGGGTCTTGAACCCCTCCCAATATATTTCTGTTACCCTCTTAACCTCTTTTTTTCTTTTTTTTTACTCTTTTCTATAATAAATGTATCAATTATGTCAATTATTGGCACCCTTGTAACATTTGACCTCCCGATGATGTTGTTCTAGATACGCCCCTGAGTCCACTTTTAGTAGCAGTTCACCATCTGAAATGCTACGTCACCCAAGAGCCTTCTTTTTGCAATGAAAATCCTCCGTCCCGTTGAGGAAAGTCTTTCTGCTGATATAGCATGTAAAACCATGTTGTGGACACAGGAAATCCTTTTCATTGTGAAATACAAGTTGAGGTGACTCAGTTCCTTGAATTTATCAGTAAAATACTTCAAAAATAAACTTTAACAGTTGCAACACTGTCACGGGTTCTCTCGCGAAGTACAGGACAAGAGTCACCGCAGAGCTAAAAAAAAGACATATCTGACAGACCAGTTTGAGTAAGGAATATTTTCCATCAGTCACACCAATTCAATTCCAAAAAATTCCAAGGAGATTCAGCTTCTCTCACGAAGGAGACGCTGAAGTTAGATCAAAAGACACTTTGTGTATTCAGATTATTAAAATACCAAATCTAAAATGCCTCGGGAATAGCTTGGATTATAAAGTCGAAGCTTTCAGTTAATGTATTAGAAGAAAGGGGGAAGGGCTGGGAGCATTAAAATTTTGTTGAGGATAGTACCTAAAAATGCTTTGTTTTAAAACCACAACAACATTTTTGAATTCTGAGCTCCTATGACAACTAGTAACAATTAATGTCTTGGTAGCGAGGTAAATTGAAAACACTCCTGCTTTACCAGGTTATCAAAATAGCGTTCTTGTAGTGTCTCTCGGTTGCTTTTGTCAATTAAATTGAAACTTCTAGGGAGCGTTAGGAGGAGGATTAAACTTGAGTTTTAACTTGGAGAGGGCCAAGGGAAAGGCCAAGATTATTTTTTCTTTGGATTTGCCTAATTTTTTTTTTCTCACGAAAAGCATCTATGGGACATAGAGTCTATTCATAACGCATGTGCATTATCTCAGGAACTATTTGAAAGACTAATTCGAAAGTTTCAAGAAATGTTACGGGCCCAACTGTCTCTTTATTTTTGACTCAGGGGCGGGCAGTAAATTTACAGAAAATGTGTATCTAGGCTATCGTAATTATATATCTACAAAAACTCTGGGATTGATCTGATGCCTTTGGAGTGTTAGGGGGAGAGGCAGGTAAGGGGACTTCATATTTTGCTCCTAAAAGGAAGGGCTTTGAGGGCCCAAAACTGTATATCTACGATCTGCCTAAAATCTCGTCGCTACAAAAAGCTTTATAGGAACATTTGCAAGTTCTCTTGGCCAGGTGGATCCCTGTGCAGAAAGCAAATCTGAAGATAAATTGACCGAATCAGTTTATGATGCCTGTACATAGGTCAGAACTTTTTCTTGGCGTCAGATAGGTTTTAACTTCAAGGGTATTGAGACACGGCCTGGTAGACACATTTTTATTTTTTTCAGATTGGCTTAAACCTACAGGTTATGTAGAAAGAGAAAAGAGGACCTCACAGGAAACAAAGGTTATAGGAAACTATTGATGTATGGATTTGTAATTCCTAAAATAGGCCTAAATTTGTTTTTTCTCTGATTGGCTAACAACTGGATGTTATCGGCTAGGCCAAATGAACCTAAGACATTAGAATATTTTCAAGTAATTGGGCAACATAGATTGTTGAAAGACCAAAATGAACCTAACATTGTTTTTCTGCTGTCAGTGTGATTCTTTCAGTGTAAGTAGAATAGACCAAGGGGACCTTAACAAGGACAATATTTTTTTTTAATATGACTAAATTGATGCTTATTAAAAAAAATTCATTTGTTTTACAATGACCTGCTTTAAAGTTTCAGTTGATTTAGACACCTTACTCAATTATGACCAAGGAAACTTCAATAAAGGCAAATAGGGCTTTTTTTTCTTTTTCTTTTTTTTGAGAAGCAAAACAGAACTCTTTTTATTAATCATCCTTGGCATGAACTTATTTAAATATGTATACAGTTATAAGAAAGTATAACGTAAAGGTTTTTTTTTTATTACAATAGTTGATTAATATGGAACATGGAATTCAGAATGGCTTGAGACCTATAGAAGACAAAACATTATAAAAACTTCCAGTCCATTTGAACAGCAATCCCTCTCCCTATCCACCCAAAATTATACAGTAATACCATTAGAAATATTTATTGAACAGAACTACTATTATCCGAAAATTGCAACTGAATGTTTAAATTTCATCGAAAATCCCAATAGCAATCAAACTCTTAAATCTTAAGCAGAAAAAAGATCCTTTAGATTTTGATTCTTACGAGTTTTTCTATTACTAACCAATAAAAAATTTTGTCAATAAACAACAAGCGACATTCAATTTAGAGAATATTTTTCAAAATAGAAGCTAATGAGCCATAGTAAATCAATGAGCCACTTGCATGGTCCTGTTAAAATTTGTAAATGAACAATTGTTTTAAAAGAGACAATTTGTACAATTTTGGGTCCTCATCTAAAGGGCTGCAAACAAGTATACGGCTCGAATTCTCATTTTGGATCCCTTTCACCAGAGAAATTTCTAACGACAATTGTTCAATAGTCTAGGGTTATTTTCTAGAAAGTTCCTGAAGGATTCTAAGTCAACAGAGGCAGAGTAACGGATTGTTGCAAGTGTGGAAGATGGTTGAAGTGGGCACTGTTCCACAGACGACTTTCAGACCTTATGCCGTATAAATTGAGGATTTCATCCGTCCATAATATCAACAAACTATAATATTAGCTTTAAATTTGTTATAAGACCAAAGAACTCCTTGAATTTCTACCTCGACGAGAATCAAAAACCATTTATGTCATAAAACCGCAATGTCTTTTGATAAAGAAATTTGTGTATCCCTGTCAATATTTCAACTATAAACTACTTATGGATGTTTAGTTCAACGATTTCCCTAATGCATTGTTTAAATAAATCGTGGCTTTCCCATGAACACCCAAAACAAAAAACAGTTTTAAATTCACGTGTCTTTTATAGGCTAAGAGTAGCCCAAACCGTCGGAAAACGCGGGTCTCGTTGCTGCTGGCAGTTTTATATACTACTAAGGAGAGGGAGAATATATATACCAAGGATAACAAACGTAGGTACAACCTCTCAAAAAGAATTCAGAACTCGCCTAAAACTTGCTTCCCCAACCTAACCCCCTTAGGGTATAACCAAAACCGGGCTTAAAAAATATAACCCAATTTTATTGGACAGAGTGTCAGATGAACACAAACTTAAACGTGAACTTGGGATTTTAAGTAGCTCACTTGAAATTTGAATTGCATGAACTCAAACTTGGACTAACTAGCACTAACTATAAAACATATAATCAAAAGTAAAGTCGCAGGCCAGTGAGGAGGCTAACCAATCAGAGGAAACATTTATCAAGGACCCTCTAAAACTAGATTTGACATTTTTTTTTTTGGGGGGGGGCATGTTTCATTTTTAAATAGAAAATGATTACTGAAAGGACACAATATTGGTGAATATCCTGAAAAAGGACCATAAACACTTATGCGAGTTGATTTTGAGAAACATTACATAAGATAATTGAACACAAAAATGGCTTGTAACTCCGTATTTGAAAATTCCAGATTGAATAACGATGCACCATCACGATAACTCTCACAGCTTGAAAGAAAGTATTTTTACTGTAAACATGAAAGGTTTATAATAAAAACATTTCTTTCGCTTGGCTGTTTCTTCCTCAAAATTTAAGCTATTTTCTGGATAGCGTACGCAATACATGTACTTTTTTTTTTATCTACGAATATAAATTACACAGTCCACTAAAACAAATAGGAGGCAGAGAAGAAAAAAAATCTTACGAAATCTAGAGACAATATATTTTTCGCTCTTCGCGAAGAGAAAACTTACAATATAGTCCTTAAAACTGAGGTCTTACTGTTTGTAATTAATTTATTGTTCCGAAATATTCATAAATATTGAAAGTGAGGAATTTAGAACACTAACACTGACTAGAAAACTGCAAAGTTAATCATCTATTGACACTATAGATTCTTGAGAAACGGGTCTAAATTGCTTGCTTCTAGGTCCTCCTAAGTAGCTGATAGGGTTAGTGAATGTGCGACAATCATCGCTGAGATAAATCGGATGCAGACCAACACTAGTCAAAGGCATGGAATGCTGTCGTTTGAAAGGCTTTGGAATTATAATAGGTACATCAATATGTTTCTCATTATCTAAAGTTTTTTCTGCCCCTGAAAAACGAAATTCAATGAAATTATACCATTTACAATATACATCAATTTGTTAACATAATTACTTATCATTGTGTTAGCACTAATCAAATATTATAAATTTCAGAAATATCTCATTAAAAAAAGGGAGGACATTCTATTAAGAAGCATCTAGAAAATCGGTTTTTGAATCAAGAAGGCTAAAGCTAATTAGGGGATTTAGATTTATCTCCTGTTTCGGTTTTCCCAGTGAATTTTTCGAATAGACTTTGCTTGACTTCTCAATTCTGGGTCTGGAGTCTCAAGTCAAAATCAACACCTTATTTTTTTCTTTGTATGAGGTAATCAGGCTGCATCAATTGAAGCACCTTGAAATTTTGACATAAAGGTTTAAATGGTTCATTTAGTAAAAACTGTAACTTGGACGGTTTTGCGTAAAGCTCTAAACTTTGTCTCATTTTTCAAGAAGATGAAACCCTTAGTTACAGTAAGATTTACAAGGTCATAGGCTACACCTTAACGAAAAGGAGCTGATAAATCTTGAGATCCTTAAGAAATTTTTTACTTAATTTAAAAAGATGAAATTAAAGTTTAAGGTACAAGTCAACTTACAAAAGATCGAAGTTCTTTTGTTCAGCTAAACTTTGAGTTTTCTCTTAGACTTTCAAAATTTAATTGCAACGCTTCTTCTCACCATAAATTAAAACTAAAAACGTTTTCAATTTCTTTAGTAAAAAAAAAAGTCTAACCTATGTGAAGTGCCCATCAGCATTATCTTATAAACCAAATGTCCCCACATTAATTCCTAGCTGTAGTTCTTATAATTATTAACGGAACAACTGTAAAAAAAAGTTCAGACATTCTACCCTCAAAGAAGGTAAACGAAGAAGTGACGGGACCTATCGTCTTCCATGTTCAATACTTTCTTGTTTCTCCTTTAGAATTTAATTTTTTTTTATCATGTCCTTTTTCTAAGTTTAGACTTTTTTTATTTTGACTTAAAACCCAACCCTGGTTCGGTTGTAGCTTATGATAGCAGTTTTTGGTAAAGTACCCTCAATCAAACAGTTCGTGGTAACGAACTGTAGTAAGGAGCGACCCGGCTCAATAGTAACCAAAACTCTAAAAAATGGAATTTTGGTACCAATAGCTACATCAAAAGAATCGCATTTTAATGCTGATTTTAAGTATATAAGTTTCATCAAGTTTAGTCTTACCCATCAAAAGTTATGAGCCTGAGAAAATTTGCGCTATTTCAGAAAATAGGGGGCAACACCCTCTAAAAGTAATAGAATCTTAATGAAAATCACACCATCAGATTCAGCGTATCAGAAAACCCTACTGTAGAAGTTTCAAGCTCCTATCTACAAAAATGTGGAATTTTGTATTTTTTGCCAGAAGGCAGATCACGGATGCGTGTTTATTTGTTTTTTGTTTTTTTTTTCCCCAGGGGGGATCGTATCAACCCAGTTGTCCTAGAATGTTGCGAGAGGGCTCATTCTAACGGAAATGAAAAGTTCTAGTGCCCTTTTTAAGTGACCAAAAAAATTGGAGGGCACCTAGGCCCCCTCCCACGCTAATTATTTTCCCGAAGTCAACGGATCAAAATTCTGAGATAGCCATTTTATTCAACGTAGTCAAAAAACCTTATAACTATGTCTTGGGGGACGACTTACTCCCCCACAGTCCCCGTGGGAGGGGTTACAATTTCAAAACTTTGACCAGTGCTTACATATAGTAATGGTTATTGGGAAGTGTACAGGCGTTTTCAGGAGGATTTTTTGGTTGGAGGCAGGGGTTGAGAAGAGGGGGATATGCTGGGGGAGCTTTCCATTGAAGAATTTGTCATGGGGGAAGAAAATTTCAATGAAGGGAGCGCAGGATTTACTAGCATTACTTAAAAAAAAAAATGAAAAAATAAATATGAAAAAGTTTTTTTTCAGCTGGAAGTAAGCAGCAGCATTAAAACTTAAAACGAACAGAAATTATTACCCATATGAGGGGCTCACCTCCTCCTAATACCTCGCTCTTTACGCTAAAGTATTTTTAGTAATTTCAACTATTTATTCTGCGGCTTTTGTGATTCAGGGGTCATTCTTAATGAATTGGGACAAAATTTAAGCTTTAGTGTAAAGAGCGAGGTACTGACGAGGGGGCGAACCCCCTCATATATGTAATAAAAACATGAGAATATAAAAGTTCTTTACGAAGGCTAATTTATAACTTACGTATATCTTTTACTTACAAAAAGATTCGTAGAAATTAAAAGTTCTAGTTGCCTTTTTAATTAACCGAAAATCGGAGGGCAACTAGGGTTCCTCCCCCGCTCTTTTTTTCTCAAAATCATTCGATCAAAGCTATGAGAAAGCCATTTAGCCAAAAGAAAATAAATAGACAAATTTAGTATTAATTATTCCTCTGCGGAGAGCCAAAACCAAAACATGCATTGATTCAAAAACGTTCAGAAATTAAATAAAAAAAACAAGTCCCTTTTATATACGGAGTAATTTCTGTTCGTTTTAAGTTTTAATGTCGCTCCTTACTTTCATTTAAAAAAACTTGTTTTTCTTTATTTAATCTAGTTACAGGGGAGCGATGTATAAAGGTGGCGAAAATCTAGGAAATAAAATTTTGGGACAAAGACTACCTAATTAAGTTAAATGAATTCTTTCGTTTAATTAAGAGTGTGCAAGATCAGTAAACAATAGTACCTCCAATTTGCAACAAGAATTATGATAGCTTGTCTATTGAGTAGCTATCATAATTGTGTGTGCACAACTATCAAAAACTGTGCAAAAATGAGCCACAACTAAATGATTGGGTTGTTAATTTAAATGGGCCGTAAGACCAGAATATTTGAATATATGATGGGATAACATACCCTAGGCAAACAGCCTCAATCTATTCTATGCTTTATATGAAACCACAAGCTTAAAAGATGTTTTTATTTATCTATTTATCAAGATATTTTTATTTCAAGGTGTTTTTACTACTTTTTTCTGCCACTGAATAGATTAATGCAAATCCAAGAGGATAAAAATGAGGAGTGCCCTCGAGAATATGTGTTCATGGCATCCAATTCATATGCTCAACAGACCTATTAAAAAAATTATATATGTGTTTAGAAATAACATCAACGAAGAAAAAAAGGGATCAAAACAAAAGATTAAAAGCAGGTTAAAGCAAAAGCACAAATTTCAGCATTCTGCACAAAATCAAATCTACACAAACAAAAATACGATATAAGGGCCACTAACAAGACCATATTAAGTAATGAGCCAGTGTGAACCAGTGATGACTAATTCCCCTTACTTAGAGGCTTTAACATACAGGACTTTTTTTCCTAAAGAGTCATATAGAAAAGCAAGAACTGGCTCTAGCTTGATTAGTGACTCATTATGGCTACACAAAAAGAAGATATTGTCTCTTTGGGGAAGATAAATATTTACCAAAGAACAAAGAATTTACAATAAAAGAAACTTGACTCTCTCACATAACATTTCCCAACTATACACAAAAGCATAATAACCAACCCGGCAACAATTAATATTAGTAAAATATAGAAGACCTTTGTTCAACAGAGCTTCATATTCAAAGTGGCTTTTGGTTATGTCAGATTTGTCGTCCTCTTCTCCAAAAAATGGAAGGAGATCTAAACCAATCTCTTCACCAGCATTAAATTCTACCTATACATAATTTACGGAGCTTTAGACCAAAAAAATGACCAAAAAAATGTGACCAAATCGCACTGTAAAAAATTCAAACGAATTTCAATTAATTCAAGAATCATGCAGTAATGCTTCCCAGAGGTAATTTGATACTGTAACAAGCTTTTACTTATTATGATTAATTACTGTGCAATATATACATCGTGCATCAACATGTAGTAGAGTACAGTGGCACCTTAGTTATCCTTTAGCTATATTTCACTTATTCTTGCCAAAGGAGCACGTCGCAAGGAATGTTTCTTATCCAATGGTTTTATTGGCTGCAGCTCAGGGTACGGGTTTAGGTCGTAGTCAATTACTTTCTGGTGCCAAAAGCTTGGTTCGATTGTCGACTCTTCGTCAATCAGATCAACAATTTTATCCTAGATAAAATTATACTTCCTTCATGAGATGTGCGCAAATTCATGGACTATTAAATTAAATATTCAACTCTTTGCATTTACATATGTCAGGAATTATATTTTTTTTTCAAAAATCCAATCTCTAAGTTCTAATAACTAAAAAAAAGAACACTGTTTTATTTTTACATCTTATCTTAAACATCCAGTAAAGCAGTTAAAATAATCTTTAACATTTTGAATTTTCTACAGAATCTTTGTTTCGTACCCCAGTGAATTTTTGTAATGACAGTTAATGTGAAAAATCCATTTTAATTCTTGAGACATTATCCAAATTCTAAGGAATTCACTATTCTATAGATTCATTGTTTCAAACAATTAACAAAGTTCTTAAGAATTTCCGATTGGAAGATAGTTAAGCTGTATGATTTTAATTTGATGACAAGTTTAACCAAAATCAGTCTAATAGTAACCCATTACGGGCATCTCAGACTTTTAGTTTACAAAGGGATTTTTTTTAATACCCCTCGACACGTTTTACCTGCTGCTCAGGACATACTCGGTACTCGGTAGGTAGCTAATCGGTACTAGGATCGGTACTAGGATCGTAGGGAAGGTACTAGCATTGGTAAGCTTGCACCTTCGGTACTCGTTGTCGTGACGTTAGCTACTCCATATTTTTTGCATGAATTTATATATGTCTGTACTTTTTACCTCTACACATTGTCATGGTTTCAAAATTGGTCTTCATAAAAGTACACGTTTCTATCTTGATTGATCTAGCCTACTTTTCAGCGTAGCTATACACACACTTGATTATCTAGGCAGGCCTATAGAATACTTTTAATTGTGCATTTCAGTATGGACGACTCACTGAAACATATCCTGATATAGAATTTGTGAAATTGGAATTTAAGAGATTATTTATTTTTCAACAGTCAAAATAAATAATTCAACTTTTGGAATTAGAACTTATCTCTAGAAAATTATTCTATGCACGAACGAACCTGAGAGTCAATTGATTGCTTTCACTCAAAATATTAAAAATTTCAAAAGTGGACTTAAGTGTGTTTCATGTCAGAGAAGCTCTTGCAACCTACTGGCTACTGGATTTTTTACGATGAGAAAAAACATTACCTTTAAAAGTAAAAATTAAACCCAATACTAAACCCACATAAGAGAAACAGACAGGTCAAATATTGCTAAGAAAAAAATACGTTTCTAAATAGTTACTGCAGCTCACTATTTCTAAAAAAGTGACAGTACAGTAGCAGTAATTTAAGATAGTGTGCGAAGCCACTCCAGTCGGTGCAAGTTTCATAGGCAGGATTGAAAACAAACCTCGACGGCGTGCTCCATAAGGTCTTCAGCTATATTTTCATTTGATTCTGCATCCTTAAGAACATCTATATCGGCTGTGTCGTCAGTATATCCAGAGGAAAGATTATCTTTTGTTGAAGATAAAGATGCATCCTCTCCTTCAGGTTCTTGACGAGCTGAAATTGAATTTAAAAGAGCGGACCGAAATAAAGTGAAGAACAAATAAGGATGACAGTTCAAATATGGGATGCACACATTAACTTAACCCGAGAACTGATTTGCTTTAATTAATGCCTTTTCTGAAATACGGAAATCATTCCTCTAAAATTGGACGGATCAAGTTCAACACTAGTAAAGTAAGTTTCATCTCTCGACGAAAGCGATCTTCTTCAGATTTTTCTATCAATTTATTAGAGTGCAGAAGAGATTTCTAGTCTCCAGGATATTGCTTCTGGAAATAATTACACTTCTCTGTTAAATTGAAGCCTCTTTTATACAATTTTCCCGATTTGACTTGCTTTTTAGTTAGAATAAATACCATCGAAATCAAATGCGTTATTAAAAAGCAAATTCAATAGTTCTTGTATATCTGGCCTTTAAAAAGCTACATCAAACAAAATAATTGCAAGCTTTTTAAATAGGATGCTTTAATTTAATGTACAAGCAAAATGGCAACATGACAACATTAGTAAAGTATTATTATGTTAGCTACGCACAGATTAGCATCAAGACTCAGCATCAAAAACTTACAAAATTACAGCAAGCGTTTGTAACACGATTCCCAAAATTTTCCCCTTTGTTTCTATTCTTTTCATCTTGGGTTAACTTATTCTCTTTGCTTCTGTTCTAATTTCTAGGATTAAATTTCTTGGATTAAATTGCTCAAAATATTTCGATAAATAAAAGTGAAATCTAGACATTTAAGGTTGTTCTAATCCAAGATATCAAGTTAAAACATCAAAATATAAGAATACCCTTACGCAGAATGTAGCTGACACTCCTAACAATGGATACAATTAGGCTCACTTCCACAGGATCTAACTCATATCCCAATAGGGAGGGAAGGAAGGGTTCTGTCGACCTGCTGGTGAAAAGATGATTTCTCAAATAACCAGCTTGATTTTAAAAATATTTAAATTTAATAAGCTATTTTTGGTGGGAAAGGAGATATGAATACAAAAATTCCTGTCTGCTACGAAAAAACCTATAAATCCTTATTCTGGTGGCCTTTTGTTACGTACCTTGCTCCACGGCTTTAATTTCTGGGGTTCCTGTATGAGTTAAAGAAATAAACTCCTTTCCTGCAGTCCCATTTATTCTTGCCAAATTGGTATAGTCGACACTAGAGATATTTTTGTTAATATATTCATCGAAGGAATTTGTCCTGTTTTTCTCCAGCTCAAGCTTAGGATGGGTGGTAACACCGGCGTCCTAAATAAGAGGTATTAAAATAATAGAAGAGAAAATTTCGAAGGAAAGAGTTTTAATAATATACGGCAAAGCATGCTATAAAAGCAGGCATTAGTATTATCTGAAGTTTTGGGTTTTTGTAGACACAAATAATTTTGAAAATATATAGAAAATATTATTGGGAAGATTCGCGTGGACGTTGTTTAGTTAAAACGAATTGTTTTCATTTGTGGCTTGTTTATTCTAGTTTTTAACATAATCTCTCTTTTTATGGCACTTGGTATTAACCAAGTGACATATAGTAATCGCAAATTCTGTCTGTCTATCGGTCCCGGTTTTGCTACTTTAGGCACTTCCAGGTAAGCTAGGACAATGAAATTTGGCAGGCATATCAGGGACCCGACCAGACTAAATTAGAAATAGTCGTTTTCTCGATTTGACAGTCTAGGGGGGATTGGGGGGACCGTTAATTTGGAAAAAATAGAAAAAATGAAATATTTTTAACTTACGAACGGTTGATCAGATCTAAATGAAGTTTGATGTTTGGAAGGATATCGTGTCTCAGAGCTGTTATTTTAAATCCCGACCGGATCTGGTAACATTGGGTGGGGGGGGGGAGCTGGGAAAACAAATCTTGGAAAACACTTAGAGTGGAGGGATCGGGATGAAACTTGGTGGGAAAAATAAGCAAAAGTCCAAGATACATGATTGACATAACCAGAACGGATCTGCTCTCTTTGGGGTAGTTTGGGGTGGGGGGTTAATTCTGAAATATTAGAAAAAATGAGGCATTTTTAACTTACGAACGGGTGATCGTATCTCAATGAAATTTGATATTTAGAAGGGTATCGTGTCTCTAAGCTCTTATTTTAAATCCCGACCGGATCCGGTAACATTGGGGGGATTTTTTTGGGGGGGACCTAAAATCGTGGAAAACGCTTAAATCGGAGGGATCGGGATGAAACTTGGTAGGAAAAATAAGCAGGAAGTCTTAGATACGTGATTTACACAATTGGAACGGATCCGCTCTATTGGGGGGGGGGGGTTAATTCTGAAAAATTAGAAAAAATGACGTATTTTTAACTTACGGAGGAGTGATTGGATCTTCATCAAACCTCATATTTAGAAGAACCTCGTAACTCAGATCTCTTATTTTGAATCTCAACCGGATCCAGCGTCATTGGGGAGGGGCAGTTGGGAGGGACCGGAAATCTTAGAAAATACTTAAAGCAGAGAGATCAGGATGAAACTGGATGGGAAGAACAAAAACCTATCTAAGATGCGTGACTGAAATAACCGGACCGGCTCTGCTCTTTTTGGTGGAGTTGGGGGGGGGGAGGATAATTTGGAAAAATGAGGTATTTATAGCTTACGAAAGGGTGACCAGATCTTAATGAAATTTGATATTTAGAAGGATCTTAAGGTTTAAAGCTCTAATTTTAAATTCCAACCAGATCCTGTGACATTGGGGGGAGTTGGAGGGGGAAACCGGAATTCTTGGAAAACGTGAAAATTGGGGTATTTTTATCTTACGAATAGGTGATCGGATCTTAATAAAATTTTATATTTAGAAGGAATTCATGTCTCAGAGCTCTTATTTCAAATCTCGATCAGATCTTTTGACACTGGGGGGAGTTGGAGGGGGAAATCTTGGAAAACACTTGGAGTGGAGGAATTGGGATGAAGCTTGGTGGATAGAATAAGCAAATGTCCTTGATACGTGATTTACGTAACAGTAACGGATTCGCTCTCTTTGGGGGAGTTGGGAGGAGGGGTTCAGTGATTTGGCGAGTTTGGTGCTTCTGGACGTGCTAGGACGATGAAAATTGGTAGGCGTGTCAGGGAGCTGCACAAATTGACTTGATAAAGTCGTTTTCCCAGATTCGACCATCTGGGGGGCTAAAGGGAGAGGAAAAATTAGAAAAAATGAGGTATTTATAACTTACGAGTGGGTGATCGTATCTTAACGAATTTTGATGTTTAGAAGGACATCGTGACTCAGAGCTCTTATTTTAAATCCTGACCGGCAATAAGCCTCTGATTTTACTTTTAAATCGATCTATTGATTCCTAGAATTTTGTTAGAGCTCACACCATAAGAGCTCTTGGCTCTTAGCTCTTCTTGCCTCGTCACAAGTGCCATATGAGCTCTTAGCTCTTGTTTTAATTGTTGTTACATTCTATCCTACAGCAATACAAAGAATATAAATTCAGAAATCTATCCCAAGGAAAAGTTGAGACTTCTCCATTGTTTGAGAACATGCCAGATGTACAAATGACATTGGTCCCTCTCACTGGCGGATTCAAGGGGGGGGAGGATGCCCCCTTCCCAAGATTTTTTTGGTGTCCTCTTATCCGTTTTTTTCTTTTTACTCTTTTTCTTTAAAGAACTTGTGCATTTGGTCAATTATTGGCACCTTTGTCACATTGAGTTCCCCCTAAGATTTCACTCATTGGCGCTCTTGTGTTCTTGGGCCACCCCCAAGATTTTGCTCTAGATTCACCCCTGGTTTATCTTTTGTTATAAGGGATTGTGTCAAAACCAAGAGCATAACTTTGACCGAGCTTTCAGGTTTTTTTCTCTGTTTTTATAAATTTATTTATTATTTAAAAAAATTGGAAATAATTTCGTGGCACTGAAAATGACAAGCGAAAATCTTTCGCACAGTATCCTTACCTTCTCTAATTTGCTCAATGGTTGATTTTTTTTCCGTTTTTCCTCGTTTTCATGTTTTTACTAAAAATATTATAAAGCCACGTTTTCGCCTTTTAAATAATCAATATATTTTTAGTGTATTTTTATCCTTGGTCCCAAACCTCTTTTGATCTCAGCTTACCTGTATTTGATTAAGGCAAACTCTATCCAAAAAATTCAAAGCATTTTGTGACAATCCACAACAATCTTACAACAAGCTTTTGGGATTGTCTTAGAAAAACGGGAGGGAAGGGAGGGGGAGTCTTAGAAAAACATATGGTAATTTCTGCCTTGTTTTTTTTTTTCTCCTGGTTTTTCCTGGCCATAGAGCCTTACTTGGGAGACTATTCTGAAGTGCTTGTTGTTGCTTGTTTTTGTTGGGCTGTAATATGTAGCCTAGAAGAACATATGTATGAATATAATATGTACTAGAACATATATGGTAAAAATGCAATATATTTATTGTTGATATTATTTTCTTGTTAGTAGCACACCGTCTTAACCAACGCTTTTGGTGTGCTCTCGATATTGTTTGTGCATTTGTTTGTTTAAACAATAAACTCAAAACTGTTTTGAAAATATTTAATGTATTTGTAACACGATTTTAATTTCTAAGCACTTGGGCTGGCTCAGTAGCATTGCCAATTGGGCAGCACGCTATATTTTCACCCCTTTGAACGAAACTGTTAGCATTTGTATATAAAAAAATAAAACACTAATAAAAAGGAAACACATGGAGAAAGAGAGGAGATTATTAGGCTATAACAAATTTCCATCTTGATGTATAGGGACTTAACCAGTAATTGTGTTTTTACAGTTACAAAAATCGATATTACCAAAGTGAACATAAAATAGAATATCAGGGTACACCTACTTTGGTTGCATAAGCAGGCTTAATGCTTGACTTGGTTGGCTGTCTCGTTGTCATCACTGGAGGATGAAATAATAAAGGCTCATCTTCTTCTTGTTTTCTTCTCTTATAAGTAAGATTTAGCCGCCACATATAGAGGGATACGAAGATAATGAGCACTAAAAATACAACACCAATTCCGACTAATAATCCTAGAAAAAAAAACATTAAATGAGTGTCTTTTACACCCATTACTAATCAACGTGGACAACACTAAAATATAACACCAATTAATCCTGTAATAATCTGGAAAAAATTGTTGTCTTTTACACCCGTTATTAATCAACACGGACAGCACTAAAAATATAATACCAATCAATACCGTAATACAGAAGAAAATTTAATTAATTGTCTTTGACACACATTACCATGAAGCTTATGACATAATAAAGATCAATCAGAATTGTGCGTCAAAAGTAAAACCATTTCCCAACTAAAAATATTCGGTAGTGACAGATTCAAGTTAGAAATTTGGTTTTTCAACTGTTCTGGCAGAAGGGAGCTTGGGGGAGAACACTCATAAAAAGTACGCTTTAAAATATGGATGAACCTTGTATCCCAGTAGCGTAGCTGGCGGACAAGATGATAATCTTGTCCCCCTGCAGAGAATCTGTTTTAACTCTATTTAGACAACATAAATACTGTCTACCATACACTCGCTAAAATAGGCCCACTTCCATCATTAAGGAAAGGGGAGGGGGCACAAAAGGTAAAATTACCCTGGACAACTCGACAACATACGTCCACTTCTTGTGTCCATCAGTTTGAAGTGAGAGAGTCTCATGTGAGTACTATTGAGTACTGCTGAGTCATATTCTCAGTTGGGGCTTCCCCCAGACCACTCAACACGCCCCAGGTGGCGGATATTGGGAAGTCTTCCAGATATGCAGGGTACCTCTATGTAGGGATGTGTGGACCAAGGGGAGACCCCGCCTCTGGATATCTATAAATGAATCTCCAGAACACACGTCCGGGTGTCATAAACTAAGATGGAGGAGGTGGAAGGTCCCTCTAACGTTAACTGGGCATGCCTGATTGGCCTTTGGATATGTCCCGCCGGTGACTCACCTTCTCCAAGCAATGGAATGAATTGTTGGTGGTGCAGGACACCAGAATATTAGATATTATCGGTATTAAATATGGCTGACCCCCGCCAAGGATGGAAAGGAGGGGCTTACCGCTGTCCTGATATTACCCTTAAAATAAAATTTCTTCTTAAAATAAAAAAATACAAACAACCAAGAATGAAAACCAGTGCTACCATGACCCGGGTTATCGACGAAAGCCCTGAGATGACAACTATCACATCCAGGGTAACAGACGAAGACCACGGGATAATAGCTACCGCGTCCAGGGCGACTGACGATTCGACGACCGAGAGTCTCATAAATAGAGTTCTTTTAATAACGTTGACAGCTCTGACCCTGGAGGCTGTTAGCCTCCACTCAGCTCTGACCCTGTTATCTACAAAATCAATTTTATCAGAGACCCTGAAGGTTACGATGCTTGCAAAACAAGGAAAAATAGATCTCATTTTCAATGAACTAAACCGATATAAATGAGATATCGTGAGATTCTCAGAAACACACCTACCTACCACCGGGAAAGAAAGAATCACCAATGCCAGTCTGAAAGCGTCTGGAATAACCGATGGCGTCCATCACCAAGGGGCTGGCTTTTTGATGTCTAGTAGAGCATAAAGACCCCTGATTTCTGAAATATCGATGAAATTTCACTGTCCCTCCTCCTCTTGCCTTTCTTGGGGCTCCCTTTGAGTCTGATAGAGATCTTAAAAGGCCATTTTATTCGACATAGTCACAACGTCTAATAGCTATGAACCTGGGGATGTCATGCCCCTACAGCCCCTGAGACAGGGAATGTAAATAATGCAATTTAATTTGTCCATTTACACACTGGGTTCATCATTAGGAAATGAAGAAATTTTTTATCCTTGGTGTGTCTGAAAAGGCTAAGGGTATTGAGGTAAAATTTCAGAAAATGTTGAGGGGTATGTTGAGCTAAATGAAAAGAAACTGTCTGTATCCAAGTTATCAAAAAGACGTATCTGTAATACTTTCGGAACGGGTAAGGGAATTAACTTGAAACTTTTAGAGCCACTACTACTGCTACTTCTATTGTAGCTGCAAATACCACTGGTTACTACAGCAACTTTGACTGCTTCCAACTGTGACAACTTAAAACTGTGACTGCGACTGTTTTGCAACTGCTACTACATCTATTTGTGACTATTTTCAGGGAATGCTGCGAGGGATGTTGAACGTTAGCTTAAAGAGCGGGGCATTGAGGAGAAAATTGCTCCTTTCATACATGGAGTAAATTCTGTTCGTTTTAATTTTCAATGTCGCTCCTTACTTTCAGGTAAAAACAACTTATTTTTCAGTTAATTTCTGAACGTTTTTGAATTAATGCATGTTTTGATTTTGGCTCTCCACACATGAATAATTAAAATGAAATTTGCATACTAAGTTTTTTTTGGCTAAATGGCTTTCTCAAAGTTTGGTCGGACGATTTTGAGAAAAAAGAAGCAGAGGAAGAGGCATAGTTACCCTACATTTTTTTTTGTTACTTAAAAAGGCAACTATAATTTTTAATTTTTAACGAACATTTTTATTAGTAAAAAATATACGTAACTTAAGAATTAACTTACATAACGAACTTCTACATTCTTATATTTTTATTATGTATATGAGGGGGTTCGCCTCCTCGTCAATACCTCGCTCTTTACACTAAAGCTTTAATTTTGTCGCAATTCTTTTAGAATGACCCCTGAATCACAAAGACTGTAGAATAAATAGTTAAAATTACTAAAAATACTTTAGCGGAAAGAGCGAGGTATTTATGAGGAGATGAGCCCCCATATGCGTAATAATTTCTGTTCGTTTTAAGTTTTAGTACTGGTCCTTACCTTCAGTTGAAAAAACTTGTTCTTATTTATTTCTTCGTTGTTTTAAATAATGCAAGGAAATCCTGCTCCCCCTTCACTGAAATTCTCTTCTCCCATGACAAATTCCTCCAAGGGAAGATCTTTCCACATAACCCCTTTCCCTGAATCTCCCCCAACCAAAAATAACCCTGAAAAGGTCTATATACTTCCCAATAACCATTACTAAGTGTAAACACTGGTCAAAGTTTGTAACTTGCAGCCCCTCTCCCCAGGGACTGTGAGAGAGTAAGTCAGCCCCAAAGACATAGTCATTATTTTTTTTTACTATTCTAAACAGAATGACTATCTAAAAATATTGATCCGTTAACTTTGGGAAAAAACGAGCGTGGGAGGGGGCCTAGGTACCCTGCTATTTTTTTGTTCACTTAAAAAGGGTAATAGAACTTTTATTTCCGCTAGAATGAGACTTCTTGAGAAATTCTAAGACTACGTGGTCTATACGATCACTCCCAAAAATTTCGTTACCACGTTCGTTACCACGAACTGTTTGATAACATGCCCCTCAAAAATCTAAAAAGTTTCGCATTAGTGTTCCTAGCCTTTTCAAAACCATCCAGAGTCATATACTTCCCCTTTTCCTAATAATAAAAACCGCATAAAAACAATGGACAAATTGCATAATTTACAATCCTTGCCTCAGGGCTATGGGGACATGGCATCCTTCGAAGTATATCTACTAGATCGTATGACTAGTTTGAGCAAAAATGACGATCCAAAAATTTTGATCAGTGTTGAATAGAGGGGGGAACTGTTGAATAGAGGGGGGAACGAACAGAAATTACTCTATATATGAAAAAAGGCTATTCCCTCCTAAACGCCCCACTCTTTACGCTAAAGTTTTTTATTATTTTAAATAGTAGAGGTGTGAGAAAGGGTCAACCTTTAGCGTAAAGAACGGGACGCTTAGGAGGGAAGAGCCCCTTTCGTATATGGAGTAATTTCTGTTCGTTTTAAGTTTTAATGTCGCTCCTTACTTTCATTTGGAAAAGCTTGTTTTTTTTATTTAATCCAATAAGAAACCTTATATGTTAACAATGGACAGATTGCATAACTTATAGCCCTTGCCCCAGAGACTGAAGGGTGTCAATCCTGGAGACATAGTTATTTTGCCTTAAACTATGTTCAAAAAACGATTACCTCAAAATTTTGATCTGATACATTTGGAAAAAAGGCCGTCGGAGGAAGGGTGCCCTATGGTAACTTTATACTCTTATATAGGGTACTCAGCTTCTTAACGGCATCTTTGATGACAAACTTATCATCCTCCCAAAAGACAGTGATTACTCCTTCGTTCATAATTCTTGGTCCGTTTCAAACATTGACCACATGGCCTGCTCTAAGAATATTAACGGAAGTGTAACTGTTCTAAAAGACGGTGTTTTCGCTGATCACTTACCCCTGCTAGCATCTCTAAGCATAAAACCAGCTCTGCGTCAACCCAAGAACGACAAGTGGAAAGTAGTAAGTGAATGGGATAAAATTAATACTACTTTGTATCATCAGGTGCTGAACTCACTTCACATCCCGTGGATGCAAGAGTACTCATCAATATATTTTGTGCCGAGATTACTCACTCGCTTCTCGTAGCTGAAAAAAAGCAGTTCCTACCAGAAAGGTTAAAATGAAAACAGAAATTCACAAATTCTCGCAAAATCCGGCCCTAGTTAAGTGTTGCAACGATGCTAAGTTTTGGTTTAGAATCTGACAAGATTGTGATAGGCCCAAATCCGGTCCTGTTAACTCTATCCGTTTATGGACTAAACGAAAATTTGACAAGCAACTGAAAGCTCATCGTACCAAATTAAAAGAAGAGTACTCCTCCAGAATAGGGTCCGTAAGTGACCCAAAACTAATCTGGAAAGCCCGGTTGAGCGAGCGAACCGGTCATCGGAAAACCCCATGATTCGATTAGCGAAAAAGATTGGGAATCGTACTTTTCCAACGAATTCAGTGCCCCCGACCCAAATACGTCTAATCCCTTCGTAGACCGGCTAGAATCGGTACTATCCAGCCAGTGTGTCCCTGATTTTGTCGTTATTTACGGAAACGTACAAAAGCTATTTTAAAGCTGAAGAAGCTTTAAAATAGCTGAAGAAGCTATTTAAAATATTCCAGATTATTTTCACCACTGGTATAGTGCCTGACTCTTTTTGTGTCGGTTTGCTCTCGCTCATCCTTAAAAAAGGGAAATCAACAGACCAATGCTCTTTGTACAGGCCAATCACTGTTGCTCCAGTGCTCTGTAAAGATCTAGAGATCTTAGTCTCAAAAGAAATTCAATATTCGCGCCGAATGCCTGACCACCAGTTCGGTTTCCGACCGTGTCTGGGTTGTGCTTACGCTCTCTTCAGTCTTGCCGCTATTCTTGCAGATTCTCACGAATCTGGTGACCCTATAGTGATTGGTGCTTTTGATGTGAGTAGAGCGCTTGATTCGTCGATTCACGCTCAGGCCCTTTTAGCCGCTTACCAGCAAGGTGTAAACCTCTGTGTCACTAGCGTACTGTACGATATGTATTGCCGTTTAAAAGCGCGTATAAAAATAGGTAACCGCATCACATCAGTGGTTGTTCCAGTAAAGAAAGGTGTCCGCCAGGGTTCATTATTATCAACAAGTTTGTATAATAACAGTGTTTTAAATGCCCAGGCATTCGTAAATGTTTCATGTATCTCCAAGAATATAAATGTGTCGCTGCTTACATACGCGGACGATCTATTAAATCTAAGTCGGTCTATTAGGGGTCTGCAATCGAATTTCTCGATTCTGCGTGATGAATACCGAAAAATCTGCCTGGCTTTCAATACTTCTAAATCTGCAGTTCTTTTTTTCAACGATAGTCCTTCTCAGCCTGAACACCTCCTACTGGGTAGCGAGTCAATTACCGTTTCATCTCACGTCGTGTATCTGGGTTTACCCATAGGCCGTAACCTTAATGAAACTCGTCTACTGCTCGTCAAACACGTCGAGAAAAAACTCCGCACCGCGTATGGGTCTATCGTCGCCAGCAGACTCCTCTTATGCCGAAAGTATCTCGCGAATATGTATAACGCTGTCGCACTGCCGCATATTCTATATATCGTGCCATTTTGGAATTTATTAACTGACACCCAAAAACGCAAGCTCCGGTCCCTTTATTTTAGGTTCCCGAAGTTCCTGCTGCGATGCCCCTTGTGGACGAGAAATACTTATATGATTGACAAACACAGGATTGCAGACCCCAGTATCGCGGTAAACCGGTTGATTTCTAAATTCCAGGCAAAATGGAACCACCCCTGGCTTAAACATTTCTACAGTACTTGATTATATATTTTTCCATGTTGTGTTTTAAATTTCTCTCCGTTTTTCTTGTCTTTTTTTTTCTTTTATTTTTTTTCATTGTACTCCATTTTGTTCCATGTGAAAAATACGGGTAATAAATATTTTACTTACTTACTTACTAAATCTTTCGATTTCCAATCGATTGAGCCTCCTCCTAAGTTTACACAACCATACCTTTCATAAAAATCTTATATGTTATTAATAAGCGTTTTGCGTCAGCGACACCCTTTGGTCCGACGAATGAGGGAAGGGGTTCAAACCTGGAAGCAGAGTCATTTGACCGTCAGGTCTATTTTGAACAAAATCACTGTCTCAAAATTTTGATTAGATGCATTTGGTGAAAAAGGGCTTAGGGGGGCTGGTTTCCCTTTGATCATTTTGGACTCTTAAAACGGAACCAGAACTTCCGACTTCCAGTTGAAAAAGCCCCTTGGAAAGTTTACACGATCACCCCTTCTACATAAACCTTATATGTTAAAAATAAACAAACTTCAATAACTTACAATCATGGCCCAGTGAAACCTGAGGGGCTTTGTCACAGGAGGCGTAGTTGTTTTCCCTTTGGACTATTTGAACAAAATTTCTATCTCAAAATTTTGATCGGGAGCATTTTCAATCGAACGAAACCCTCCAAAGTCTATATGGCCACCCCTTCCATGAAAACTTATATGTTATTCTAAACTAAAAGTTACCACTAAAAGTTATATATTATTTGGACCCCCACGTCCCAAAGACTGTGGGGGTTTCGTAAGCCCCAGAAATATATTTTTCCTCTTTGCACTATTATGAACAAAAAGACTATATCAAAATTTTGACTGGAAGCATTTAGTGAAATTCAGAAATTCGAACTATTGGCTTTCGGGCTATTTTGAACAAAATGGCTATCTCAACATTTTTATTAGAAGAATTAGGAGAAAAAAAGGCGTGAGGAGGGGGCTTTTTGCCCTCAGATCACTATTAGCTCCTGGAAAATGAATTAGAACTTTTGATTTTAAATCCTATTAGCCGCCTCCCAATCTCATACGACTACCCTTTCCATAAAAACCTTTTATATTAACAATGGACAGCTTGCATAGTTATAGCCCTTGCCCTTGAGGCTGTGGGAGTTTCTGTCAACCCCGGAGGCATAGTTATGTGACTTTTGAACTATTTTTAACAATATGGCTATCTCAGAATTTTCATTAGGTTTATTTGGGGAAAAGAGGGCGTGGGAGAGGCCAGTTACACTCCGATCACTTTTTGATCTTGACAGGTGCACTAGAACTTCCAATTTTCGATCGAATGAGCCCCTTGCAAAGTTTATGCAACAATTTTTTTTAATATGAAGTGCCTCTAGGGAAAAAATAAATAATAATAATACATTGAAACCTAATGGCTCTTCACTCTAAGCAACACTATACTGCTGCCTCTGATAAATGTTGTGTTACTACAAAGTGTGTCTAAAATGTTTTTTTAAATGTTACTAATAAAAGTATCGTAAATGTGAGCAATTGGACAATTCTTTATTTCAACATCTGTTTTTTACGTTAAGTTTAATATTCGTACAACAACGTTCAAGAAGGATAAATCATCGCCGAAAAAAATACAACCATTCAGATGTTTGCAAGGAGGGGGATCCGAACTATCCAAAATAAATTATAGAGTCACGATTTCCTTGGTTACCAAGTCCTTCGAAAAAACTTCATTTTTGTAAGGATATCTCTCAAAGACACAAACAGCAAGCCGAGGGATCAATGCCCACTGGGAAACAAGGAGACATAAAATATCGATGTATATGAAAATGAGGAACATGTGGTACTATATTTCGATACAAACAAGGCTCCTCGCAGCATTTTCACTCCTTCCCCCCATAAGAAACTTTCTGGAGGCACTCATAATATTTTCCGTCTCTCAACCATTCGTTCCGTCTGCAATAAAAGTGCAGCTAGTATCCCATATAGAAGGCTCAATCCAAAAATATTCTCGGGAGTGAAGGGAAATTAGAAATTAATTTCTACGCACTCCTGTCCCAAAAAAGACTCGCAAAGAGTTGGAGAATTTGAGCAAAAGAAGGCTTATTTCAGGGTTCAGGTATACCTGTCCCACCTATAATGAGACCCATCAATCCTTCCTCCATAATACTGATATAAAATTATTTATCACTGCGCATAATTTTGATAAGCATCAAATGAATCTATTTAGTTAGATGCCGCTTTAAAATAAATTCCTTTATTAACTGTATATTATATATGGACTAAGTGCATCTCTAGGAACGAATGCACCCCCGCACAACAGTATTGCCTAAGAAACCAGTGTTTCAACTAGCTCTTTTTAGTAATTAGTCGAAAGTCAGAGTTTTTTCGTAGAAAACCCGTAGATGGCGTTTTGGATTCAGTAGAATTTTCCATGAGCCACTATATGCTACAAAACTCTCATGGTTCAAGAATACGGCAGCAAAAGCCCAGTAGTTTCTTCCGTCCTGATCATTTACAGTTACAAGATTGGAATTTCACCTAAATTTGGAACTTTTTTTGTCTCTTGCTGGATAGTAACGATCTCCTAACGTTTTCTTTAAGGGTTTTATCCAAAACCTCATAAGAGAAATAACCAATGCCTGATACCGCCGACGAAAATGATCCACATTAGATTGTATGAATATATAGATGAATTCTCTGGCAATTTGAGGTAAATAGTATAAAGAAAGGGTGACCATGAAATTTTCATTAGGACTCCAGTTTTTCCGTAGATGTTCCGTAGATGTTCCGAAGATTCCGTAATTGCGTTCTTTTTCTAATTGGCAGATGTCAAATTCCGCACATACAGAGAAAAATCCTTAGAGCTGGAAACACTCCTTGAAACTGGGAAACTTGATATATAACTTTTCAATAAATTTAAGTCGATTGGCTATCTAAGGTTTTTTAATCGATAGCTTTTTCTCCATCTTTGGTAAAATGGCAGATTTGTAAAAGAAAATTGCACTAAACACCACTTTACTGGGTTAGCTGTGTAGCTTCTCTGCGATTATCTAGAACCACTGGTTAGAAAGTGTCACCTCTTGGGAAAGAACAAATACATACCCGTATATGAGCTATCGTCTTGAAAAGAACGAGCTGCTAGAGGCGTCTGCAAAGGATATGGTGAATGGTAAAGGTGAATGGTGAATGGTGATATGGTGAAAAGGATATGGCGATATGGTGAAGTTGGTAATGTAACTAGGATCAAAATCAATTGCCTTTTTTATGGTGTTTTGCCACATTCTCAGAAATCAGGCTAATTTTTACAAGTTTGTTACTTTTGAATAGTAGATTTAATTTTAAGAAATTTACGTGTTTAGAAGCACACAAAAGTAATTCTTTTTGTACATATTTTGTTATATAAAACTCCATTTTTCAGAGTTTCAGTTGCTACTAGTATAAGTTGTTCCTTAAGGTTCTATACCACGAACTGGTTGATGCAACACTGCGCACGAATACAGCCCAAAATAATGTGTCAATAAATCTGAATCAATAAAAATGCAATTATCCGTAATAATCAAAATTGTATTCCATATCCATGTTTTAAGAATTACGATCTTCTTTCTTTTTCTTTTTTACAATAAAATCGTTTTTTTTAAGAAAATTCCATTTTCTCATTCCAAAAATTGAAGGCAAACATTAAAAATGCTTGAAGAATATATGAATCTGTAAGCAATTTTATGGGATGGACAGGTCCGATTTCAAATTATAACAAAATGAAATAATTTTTTTTTACTTAAAAATTGTATGTTTGATCTAGGTTTATAAAATTAAATTTAATGAAATGAATAATTTTTTCAATTTCATGTAATTTCTCTAAGACTGGATAGAAGTACACAACAGAACGAATAATAAACATAATTTCTTGAACCATATTGGCATGCTTTAACCTAAAGGAAGAAAACGATCAAAAATGGAGATTTTAAGGCCAAACGAAAATACTGAAGAAATACAGAAAGCGAATATTTCGAGAGAACAACTGCCTCCCTTCTTCAGCACGAACAGAATAATATAATCAAGGAAAATGCCGAAGAAAAAACCAAAAAACAAACGCGGAAAGTCGATAAAATCAATTAAAACCAACGTAAAAAATCGCCAAAAATTAAAGATAAATAAAATTTAATAAAAAGACCAAGAACTACAAGAACTAAAATCAAACACGAAGCAAAAATTCGCCAATATCCGCGATTTGCAAAAAATCCAAACAATTCTGAACTGCTACCGGCGTATACTAACAAACCACCCGCGTTTGTTCTTTGGTTTTTTCTTCGGCATTTCCCTTGATTATACTATTTTGTTCACGCTGAAGAAGAGAGGCGGTTGTTCTCTTGAAATATTAGATTTCTGTGTTTCTTCAGTATTTTCGTTTGGCCTTTAAAAACCCCCAATTTTGATCATTTTCTTTCTTTATGCTAGAAGGAATAATTGATAAGCTTACTATTCATTGCAGAAGCATCGAAAGAAGTCCTGTCGAATAACACCTTCTCACGATATGGGAGTATTTCAGGGGGGCTTGGGCTCCAATCACCAACGTCAGTCTGAAAAATTATAAACAAACTCAAAGTTAAATGCTCTGATACCTTTGAAGTAAAGCAAGGCTTATAAAAGTTTATCGGAAGAAAGCCTTCTAAAAAACATTATTTTATAGCTATTAAAAAAGAAACCTTAAAAGTGGAACAAGTTAAATTTTATCAACAAATAAAGGCACGAGAAACTTTTTTATAATTATTCTCTATCAATCTAAAATACTGAGGTTGCTAAAATTAATAAAGAAACAATATATATATATATATATATTTATATATATATATATATATATATATATATATATATATATATATATATATATATATATATATCGTCGCTGTTACGCCTAAAGGTCGTAACTGACATTTTTGGCGAAACTGAGTTAATCTGTATTTTAGACTCCTAGGATATTGTGGTACAAGTTTGCGACCACAGGGAGACATAACATCCACTTGTTGCCGAGATGGCCAACCCCAGCCTGGACCTATCTACAAAACGCTGTTACGCCTAAAGGTCGTAACTGAGTTTCATCAGTTATTTGTCAGTTACGCAATTACGAAATCTGAAGGTTGGGAAATACAAAGTCATAGTTCGGAAGGTTATGGGGCTAAACCTGATCAGACTACGTATCTGGAGGTAAGAGACTTCCGTATTTTCCAGTTTTTTGAAAGGTTGATCTAAGAAAAAATGCGCCTGAAACCTTCCTCCTAAGAGGACTTGTATACTTACAGTCAGGGAACTTATAACTCTATATCACTTGAAAATTGTCAGACCCTATGCTTTAAACCATATACCTTGATTGACCAAATGTCAATCCTTTGCTTTAAACCACACACCTTGAACCAGGATGAATCAGGATTCAAGGTATGTGGTTAAAAGCAAAGGGTTGACATTTGTACAATCAAGGTACATGGTTAAAAGCATTAGGTTATACTGTTCCATATCACTTCAAAAAGGTCTAACCCTATGCTGTAAACCATATACCTTGATTGACCAAATGCCAATCCTTTGCTTTAAACCACACACCTTGAACCAGGATGAATCAGGATTCAAGGTATGTGGTTAAAAGCAAAGGGTTGACATTTGGTCAATCAAGGTGCATGGTTAAAAGCATTGGGTTATACTGTTCCATATCATTTGAAAAAGGTCTAACCCTATGCTGTAAACAATATACCTTGATTGACCAAATGACAACCCTTTACTTTAAGCCACATACCTTGAATCAGGGTAATTTAGGATTAAAATTGTGTGGTTTAAACCAAAGGGTTGGCATTTGGTCAATCAAGGTATATGGTTTAAAGCATAGGCTTAGAATATTTTCAAGTGATATGGAATTGCAAGTTTCCCTGACTGGCATAGTTAGGCCTATCCGTAATTTGTTTTATAATTTTTGAGCAGTAACCTGATTGGAGTCTTGTAGTCCGGTTTTGATTTATTTTCTTTCCAGCATTACCTTGTTGAAGAACTTTGAATGAAACAGAACTCTCTTTCAGGCAGCAGAATGCCAAAGAGGACTGCAAAATAGCCTTTTAGAGGACTAAAAATAGCCTCATAGTAAAGATGAATTCTATAATTGTTTAGTTCATTCAGGTTTTTTTGCAATGTGTTAATATTTGTGATTTTGTAAAATTTGTCACATTTAGTTTACCTATTGTTGCTAAAAAGAGGAATATATTAACAGGATAAGTTTGTTTTGGTGTTACTTGGTTGTTCTACATTTCCTGTTTTTTTTTTCATAGGCATGTGTTTTGGGGGTGATACCTGACACGGTGATGCCATGGATATTCTGTGGTAGGCACAACACTTGACTGGGTAGAGAATTTAAAGTGCCGAAACCCCATAGGCAAGTGTATTCTCCTGATGAGCCCTTGTGTTGGGTTGTTGCCTCTGAATTATTTGTCTTAAGTGATTTTATTGTTTGGTAAATGACGACTTATACTTATTGACGACATGACTGCCTGTCCATGGATTATTCTTTATGGTTGATTGTGTGTGGCTATGCTGTTTGACCTATGTGGTTGTATGGATGAGTAGGGTTAAGGCCTCGTTCAAGTGCTGGTCTATATTAGCCACTAATTTAGGAAAACAGTTTTCCCTTTCTCCTTCTATCTCTTTTTTTTGTGTTTGTGCTGTTACATTGATGATTTCTCTTTTCATTATATATATATTTATATATATATATATATATATATATATATAGATATATATATATATATATATATATATATATATATATATATATATATATATATATAAATATATAAATCAAGTCTTTATTTTGAAATCCAAATATAGAGTAGAAGCAAAGAAGAAATTTTACCGATTATTTATCTACCGATAAATAATAGGTAACCGATAATAATAGAGAGCCTAGTTGCCCTCTAATTTTTTTGGTCACTTAAAAAGGCCATAGAACTTATCATTTTATTTACGAACGTTTTTATTCCTAATAGATAGAAGTAACTTACATATCAACTTACATAACGAACTCGTATATTTGTATATTTTTATTACGTATATGATAAATGAACGATTTATTACGAGGTATCAATACCTCGCTCTTTACACAAAAGTTTTATTTTTTTCTAATTCTTTAAGAATGACCCCTGAACCACAAAGGCCGTTTTATTAGAATAAATAGCCCTTTTGAAATTGCTAAAATACTTTAGCGTAAGGAGCGAGCTATTGAGGAGCGGACGAAACCCCTCATATACGTAATAGTTTCTGTGCGTTCTAAGTTTTAATGTTGCTCCTTGGTTTCAGTTGAAAAAACTTGTTTGTTTTTTTATTTAATTTCTGAATGTTTTTGAATTAATGCAGGTTTTGATTTTGGCTCACTGTACATGAATAATTAAAACAAAATTTGTATATTAATTTTACTATTTTTGGCTAAATGGCTATCTCGAAGTTTTGATGGGACGATTTTGAGAAAAAGGGGACGGGGAACGGGTCCTAGTTACGGGTCCTAGAACGGGTCCATTTTTTTTTTACTTAAATAAAAATGGAAATTTCCAGAATGGTCTCCTTCATGAAAATTTTCTTCCCCCATGATAAATTCCTCCATGGGAGAAGGTTACATGGAAGGTTACATGAAATCCTCTCATGTAACATTCTCTCATGTAACGGTTAGTACTGAGCCGGTTCGCTCCTTTCTACAGTTCGTTACCACGAACTGTTTGAAATGTGCTATAGAGATACGATACAGCTAGCAATTCCAACAGTTATTCGCAAATATAATTTATAGTGAATAGAAAACCTCAGTGCCCGACTTGGAGACCATTTATCTTAATATAGAATTAAATGTATATAAAATAGAAATAGAAAATATAAGGAATGCTATTGGCTTTAATAATACCTGAGTGGTAACCCTGGAAACAACCAGGTTTATGAAATTTTATCAGATGGGCTCAACTAAGGAAAATATAGGCGTTATTCAGTTTTAACAATAAAAATTTACGAATATAGGCGTTATTCAGTTTTAACAATAAAAATTTACGAATTTGTAGATGATTTACTTTATTAGAATAGAACAGGGTTTAACCACGCAAACCTCTATGACTAGGAGCGATATATTTACCAAGACTTATGCCAGAGCAACAAGACTAGATTATTTCTTTTCAGATTCAAGAAAATCAATTTTGTTGAGCAAACAATACATTGGTGTTTCGCAAAGTAAGATACATTAAAAGTAAATGTAGTTACAACTTTTCAATTTCAGGCTTGAGGTAAATCAAAAGACGTCAAGACAAAAATTGGATTGAATAATAGTTTGGAGCTCGGTTTCTATTTCATCTATGAAGACGAAAGGAAAAAAATATTTAAAATTTTTTACCTCGTTTCTTGAGTCTAATTTGATTTCATTAACACCCGGGGGCGTTACAGAAAAAGCTGCGCATCTAGCTTCTTCTTCAATATCATCTGGGTCGTTAGATGTAACTGCATCATGATCTTCTTGGTATCCTAAGTAGATCAATAAAGGTTCGATTCTTTCACCATCGAGTTCAATATATACATCTAAAATAAAGTAAGAAAAAGTAAGCACTATTAAATATTACGACTTTTCTCTCATCTGCATAGACTGCTGATGAAATAAAACGCGTAACTTTAGAAAGTTTTTCCCATCCACATTTATAAAAAGTTAGAAATAGCAACCCTGAAATTGGAAATTTGCGAATAAACAGAAAATCAAGCATTAAAACAGCAATGTATATTACCACATATGTTACGAAAATTTCATGGAACAAAATACAATTTTAAATTACCTAAAACTAATCTCATTTTCATTCTTTCCCCGATCTCTAGCACAGCGGTAAAAGCAGCTTTAGACATAGTGAGAGGGGGAAAGTCAGAAATAGTCTATACTCCTACAATATAGAAAATAAAGACATGACTGATTTGTTTTTGTATTTATACTCCCTCCCACGATCCAGAAATCCTAAAATGCCCTCATCCAAAGAGCTGTGTCTGTGTGCATCTCAGGGGGGGAAGAAAAAGATCTGAAGTAGATAGACTTAGATGGTGCTATCACATGATGCCAGTGGAATACCGCATTTTCAAACAGTTCGTGGTAACGAACTGTAGTATGGAGCGATCCAGCTCAATAGTAACCAAACCTCTAAAAAACGGGATTTTGATACTAATAGATACATCAAAAGGATTGAATTTTTATGCTGATATAAGTTTCATCAAAATTAGAGTTACCCATCAAAAGTTGTGAGCCTGAGAAAATTTGCCTTATTTAGGAAAATAGGCGAACCCCCCCCCCTTAAACGTCATAGCATCTTATCGAAAATCGCACCATCACATTCAGCATATCCGAGAACCCTACTGTAGAAGTTTCAAGCGCCAATCTACAAAAATGTGGAATTTGTATTTTTTGCCAGAAGGCTAATCACGGGTTTTTTTTTTTTTCAGGGGTGATTTTATCGATCCAGTCATCCTAGAATATCACTAAAAGGCTCATTCTAACAGAAATTAACAGTTCTATTTGCCTTTTTAAGTGACCAAAAAATTGGAGGGCACCTAGGCCCCCTCCTACGCTCATATTTCCCTCAAAGTCACCGGATCAAAATTTTGAGATAGCTGTTTTGTTCAGCACAGTCGAAAAACCTAGTAACTATGTCTTTGGGGATGACTTAATCCCCCAAAGTACCCGGGGGAGGGGCCGCAAGTCACAAGCTTTGGCCATTGTTTACATATGGAAATGGTAATTGGGAATTGTGCAGACGTTTTCAGGTTTTTTTTTGTGGTTGAGGGGAGGGGGTCGAGGGGAGGGGATTGAATGGGATGATCCTTCCATGGATAATTTATCATGGGGAAGAGAAATCCCATGAAGGGAGCGCAGGATTTTCCAGTATTGTTTAAAAAAAACAATGAAAAAATAAATATAAAAAAGTTTTTTCAACTGGATGTAAGGAGCAGCATTAAAACTTAAAACGAACAGAAATTATTACGTATATGAGGAGGTTCATTTCTTCCAAAATGCCTTGCTCTTTACCCTAAAATATTTTTTGTAATTTCAACTATTTATTCTACAACCTTCGTGATTCAGGGGTCATTCTGAAAGAATTGGGATAAAATTTAAGCTTTAGTGTAAAGAGCGGGATATTGACGAGGGGGCGAACCCTCTCATATGCGTAATAAAAATATACGAATATAAAAGCTCGTTACGTAAGCTAATTCGCAAGTTACGTATATTTATTACTAATAAAAACGTTCGTAAAACAATTTAAAGTTCTAGTTGCCTTTTTTATAACCGAGAAATTGGAGGGTAAATAGGCCTCCTGCACAACCCCTTTTTTTCAAAACAGTCCAATCAAAACTATGAGAAAGTCATCTAGCCATAAAAAAAATTAATTTGCTAATTTCGTTTCAATTATTTATGTACGGAGAGTCAGAAGTCAAAACATGTATTAACTCAAAAACGTTCAGAAATTAAATAAAAAAACAGGCTTTTCCAACTGAAAGTAAGGAGCGACATTTAAAATTAAAACAAACAGAAATTACTCCGTATATGAAAGGGGTTGTTCCCTCCTAAACGGCCTGCTCTTTACGCTAAAGTTTTATTTATTGTTTTAAAAAGTAGAGCTGTGAGAAAGGGTTAAACTTTAGCGTAAAGAGAGGGGCGTTTAGGAGGGAACAACTCCTTTCTTATACAGAGTAATTTCTGTTCGTTTAAGTTTTCATGTCGCTCCTTACTTTCAGTTGGAAAAACCTGATTTTTTTTTATTTAATCCACGGTTAAAATGAAAGTTCCAAGTAAATGCCTGATTGTGAAATATAAATAAACTACCATGTATTACAAATGCTTAAACTAATATTATTTTACGGATTCACCTTTTGAACCATACTTTATTGAGGTAAAGAGATTTTTTTTTCACTTTCCTGATCTTTTTATATCAGTAATACCGCTTCCCCTTATTAAGCTATCTCTTTCCATAAAAATTAAATAAAAAAAACTAATTTTTTTAGCTGAAAGTAAGGAGCGACATTAAAACTTAAAACGAACAGAAATTACTCCGAATATGAAATGGGTTGTCCCCTCCGCAATCCCTCGCTCTTTACGCTAAAGCTTTTAATTGTTTTAAAAAGTAGAATTGTGGCAAAGAGTCAAACTTTAGCGTAAAGAGCAAGGGATTGCGGAGGGTACAACCCATTTCATATACGGAGTAATTTCTGTTCGTTTTAAGTTTTAATGTCTCTCCTTACTTTCAGCTAAAAAAATCAGTTTTTGTTTATTTAATTTTGAGCGTTTTTGAATTAATACATGTTTGGTTTTGGCTCTCCGCACATGAAATATTAAAATGAAATTTGTATATTAATTCTTTTTTGGCCAAATGGCTTTCTCTTAGTTTTGATCAGACGATTTTGAGAAATAAGGGGTGGAGAAGGAGGCCTAGTTGCCCTCCAATTTTTCGGTTACTTAAAAAGGCAACTAGAACTTTTAATTTTTAACGAACGTTTTTATTAGTAAAAAATATACATAACTTAAGAATTAACTTACGTAACAAACTTTCATAACCTTATATTTTTATTATGTATACGAGGGGGTTTGTACCCTCGTTAATACCTCGCTCTTTACACTAAATCGTAAGTTTTGTCCCAATTCTTTAAGAATGACCCCTGAATCAGAAAGGCCGTAGAATAAATAGTTGAAATTACTAAAAATACTTTAGCATAAAGAGCGAGGTATTTATCTCCTCCTAAATACCTCGCTCTTTATGCTAAAGTAATATTAGAACCCCTCAAATTCGTAATAATATCTGTTCGTTTTAAGTTTCAATGCTACTCCTTCCTTTCATTTGAAAAAAGTTTTCATGTTTATTTTTCATTGTTTTCTTATAGTAATGCTAGAAAATCCTTTGCCCTTTTCATTGAATTTTTCTTCCCCCATGACAGATTCCTCCAAGGGAAGGTCCTCCAACATAGCCCCCTCTCCTCAGCCCCACCCCCAAACAAAATAAAATCCCCCTGAAAACGTCTGTACAATTTCAATAACCATTACTATATGTAAACAGTGGTCAAAGTTTGTAACATGCAGCCCCTCCCCCAGGGACAGTGGGGGAGTAAATTATCCCCAAAGACGTAGTTATTATGGTTTTTGACTATGCTGAACAAAATGGCTATTTCAAAATTTGGATCAGTTGACTTTGGGAAAAAAATGAGCGAGGGGGCCTAGATGCCCTCCAATTTTTTGGTCACTTAAAAAGGGCACTAGAACTTTTCATTTCCGTTAGAATGAGCCCTCTTGCGACATTCTAGGACCACTTGGTCGATACGATGTCCCCTGGGAAAAAGAAAAAAAGGGGGTTTTTTCCTCTATTTTCTTGAATAAGGCAAATTTTCTCAGGCTCGTAACTTTTGATGGGTAAGACTAAACTTGATGAAACTTATATGTTTAAAATCAGCATTAAAATTCGATTCTTTTGATGTAGCTATTGATATCAAAATTCAATTTTTTAGAGTTTTGGTTACTATCGAGCCGGGTCGCTCCTTACTACAGTTCGTTACCACGAACTGTTTGATAAAAAAGAATTCATCCATATGCTCAGAAATCTTGCCAGACTCAATGCGACTCCAGTCGTCCGTATTTTCTTTTTTTATCTTTTTTTTTTTTACAAAATCATTTTTCGCAACCAAATAAGATCTCTCATAATATCATGAATGGTAAGAAATTAGAGTTGAAAAGGCTTAGAAAAAAAAGAAATACCGAATGAAAGTCTTAATAGCCAGTCAGTATCAGACTTTTTATCCATTTGCCCATTTACCATTGCTTAGAACAGGCCTTTTCTATTGTATTGTTTGTTTTTTAAGTTTTGTTTTTATATTTTACTGTTGACTTAGATCTGCATTTTTGGTTCTTAATTCTTCATTTAGGACGGTTGGGAGGAGGTCACGACCGAAGTATTTCCATTATATCGCTTTTTTATCACTTTTCCTCGTTTTTTTTTTGTAATAATTCATCAGGGTGACCTCAAAAATTATTTACCACACATTTACGAGGAGAATATAACCAAGCCTGTTCATAACAATTTTGTTTCTCTCTAAAACATGCTAACCTAGTTAACCAATAAACAATTTTACAGTATTTTAGACACAGAAAGTTCTTCCGATTCTCTACTTTCCATCTTAATCTTGGTACACAATCAGAAAGGCAATTTAGTGATAGGGTTGGTTTTCAGTCATTGATCCAAATTTTAAAAGCCAATAAATACCGAAGATTCGTCCATAAAAATACAACTTCGAATTTTGACTCTTTTCACAGCTAAGCCTTTTAGATTTTCAACAAATTTCAAGAATAGTCTTTTGATCAGCATTCAGTAAAATCGTGCTGCTTCCATGATTCACCATGTTTACACATTAAAGTAAAAACAAATTGCTACATTATATGATTTTATTCATAATGTATCCCTATAGTTATTTATTTTTTTCCTTGAATCAATGATTCAACTTGGAATTATTAGAATAATAAACATATCTCTCTGTGTATCTCTCTCTATGTATCTCTGTGTATCTCTCTCTGTTTATCTTTCTCTGTGTATCTCTCTCCGTGTATCTCTTTCTGTGTATCTTTCTCTGAGTATCTCTCTCTCTCTTTGTACCTCCTTTTATGTATCTCTATGTGTTTTCCTCTTGTATCTCTCTCTTTGTATCCCTCTCTGTGTACCCCTCTCTTCTTATCTTTCTCTATGTATTCGCTTTCTGTGTATTGCTCTTTGTGTATATCCCTCTGTGTATCTCTCCCTGTGCATCTCTCTATGTGTATCTATTTCTGTGTACCTCTGTCTGTGTATATCTCTCAGTGTATCTCTCTTTGTGTATATCTCTCTGTGTATCTCTCTGCATATCTCTCTCTGTGTATCTCTTTCGGTGTATTTTTTTCTGTGTATCTTTCTCTTTGTATCTCGCTCTGTGGATCTTTTTCTGTGTATCTTTACCTGTATATATCTGTCTGTGTATCTCTATCTGTGTATTTATTTTTGTGTATCTCTCTCTATGCATCTCTCTCTGTATGTCTCTCTCTATGCATCTGTTTGTATATCTCTCTGTGTATCTCTCTCTGTCTAAATCTCTCTATGTATCTTTCTCTGTGTAGCTTTTTCTATGTATCCCTCTCTGTTTATCTCTCTATGTATCAATTTTTGTGTATCTCTCTCTGTGTATATTTCTCTGTGTATCTTTGTTTGTCACTTTGTGTGTATCGCTCTCTGTGTATCTCTCTTTGTGTATATTTCTCTGTTTATCTCTCTTTGCTTATCTAATGCTTATCTTTTGCATTATTGAACTTTTCACGGATTAGCAAATATTAAAATTTTATTTTAAATAAAAATCTTGAATCTTGAATCTTGTTACAAAATAATTTTTATTTAAAATAATAGCATTTACTTATACATCTGTTGTTTAAATTGTCAAACATTCACACATATCTCCGAGATGTTGATCTACGTCTTTGAAAATTGATGCTTTGACATAAAAAAGATAAAAAAAAAGCTGATGTGTAAGTATAAGAGGAGGGACAGAACTCTGAATAGGCAACTTTAAAACGGGGGCAGCTCCAAAAATATAATTGATTAAAATAATCAAGTAAGATTACGAGAGGGGCTCATAGAATTAATACTTGAAGTATATTTAGTCTGTATAAAACGCATTACTTCTACCCTCCCCCTTATGAGGTTACAAACCAAAGAAAAATTCATTAAAAATATCCTACTTGATAAACATCCATCAAATTTGTCGTAGTCAGAAAATCTTGGATCACTGGTGTGTTTGATTCCCCCAACGTGAATTGCGTTCGTATCAGTGACGTCAGCCAGTAGATTAATATGTATTGAGGTTGACAATGGCCGTATAGGGATTTCACTTCGGTCAACCTACCAATAAAAATATTAAAAAAAAAAATTGGCCAATTTGAGCCGTAATACTTTCAATCTATCATTCTATCGTTTTTCGAGATAGGTGACCAAAAATAGAAAGATATATTTCATTTTCAGTAACTAACAAATATTTTAAAAGAACAAATACTTGCAAGGCCCTTTTACAGAAAACACATAACTGACGCACAAACACTAGACGTTCTCTCGGGAGCAGAAAAGTCCTTAAGAAGCCTACAGAAAATAAAAGACTAGTTTATGAGATTCTAAATAGCCCTTAATCGGCCATGTTATCGATAACTTATATAATTTAAATTTTCTGATAAACTCGAGCATGCTTAGTTTTCAGCGGCACTCTAGTTTTTTAGAATTCTACAACGCAGGGAAATATCATGAGTCAATTTATTTGAGTTAGTCCTATAGACAAATGTTGCATAAATTACAAAGCAATACTTTTTGTTCATTTTCAGTTTCAGCTCCTCATCTAATTTCATCAGGAAAACTTCATTAAAAAAAAAAAAAAAAATCTGTTTCTAACTTTTTAAATATATGCAGTGAATAATATAAAATGATCTCGTCTAACATGGCAATGAAATTTTTGTTTTGAAATTTTGAAATTTGCAATGAAGTTTTTGTTCAGTTCTTTTAAACTTCCCAAAACAAATAGTGTGCAATTATGTCACATAACGAGTCTAGGTGGTGATTTATCGTCAGTATCTGAGAGACGTTGCCGATAAAAATTGAATTATTTATCAGAAATTGTCCTGTATAAAATTTATAGGCTACAGATTTTATATTAATGAAAGACATTCATTTTGTTTTAGATGCATAATTAATAAAATTTACAGAAACTCGTGGGATCATTATTACATTTTTCCCAACATAATACTGCAAAAATTTGAACTCCTCACAAGGAAGTATAAATATGTTTATATGTAAAGGATTTTTTCCACTAGCCATTTTTTTTTCAAAACACATTTTTTAGTTTTCACTTACAGAGGGTACGCAAAGTACACAAGAGAGAGAGTGAGAGAGAGAGAGAGAGAGAGAGAGAGAGAGAGAGAGAGAGAGAGAGAGAGAGAGAGAGAGAGAGAGAGAGAAATTATAAACCTCGATCTAAGGGTTTTCAGCCAAAAAAAGCCTCCTAGTTTTTTATGCTTCCTAGTGTTGAACCCTTCCCAGCTTTGTAGCTCCAAAAATGGCACCAAAAAGGGACAATAAATTTACAACAAATATGTCGATGCGAACAAGGGTGTTTTTTAAGCCATTAAATATCTCCCTACAATTTTTCCGCAACCTTCTAGTCCTGATGAAAAGAAAAAACATGTTAAAAAAGAGACATTATTGCAACAAATACAAAAGGAAAAAACAAACGATTTTCTTGTTTTTCTCACGATGAGCAGTTCACAACATCCAGTCAAGGGTTTCCGACCATGGCGATTCGAGTACTGTGCTTTCGTTTCAATCTACCGCCGTTATCTGAAGCGTTTCATTGAGGGGCTCTTTTTCTAAATTTCGAGAACCTGTTCGGCAATAAATTTTAACTATTAAGATAAACCAACACCGTATCAGGATTTTTGTTCGGGTGGGTGGAGTTTGAGGGAGAGTAGATTACAGTAGAAACTTGAAAAAAGAATCAATTTTTTTGCACTTTTACCAATATTTTACGAGCCGACGTAAATTTCGGAAGGGGATGGTTCAAGCCCCCTAGTCGCACTGGGTAAGGCCATGACACAAACCTATGAATAGTTATATTTTTGAATCTTCAAATGATTGAATCTTTCTCACTAGACTTGGCAAAGCACGATTTAAAACTTTCGGTTATTGTATTCTGTTATTCTCTATTTACTAGGTTACCGCTACTGATGCAAACATGATTAAAATCCAAAAAATTGGTTCTTTTGGGCCATTTATTTTTTCTGAGGTCATTCACATCAATTCCCTTGATTTTAGAATACGTTGGGATTGAGCATACAATTTGGATGTATTGAGTTTGAAAACTCGCCTCTCATTGCAAAGATACATTTGAATGTGCAAATGGAATTACATTCATATACTTCCCTGTTACAGAGGTGAAATACATTTGTTATTTTTTAGAAAAAATTTCCAATGACAACCTCTCCTTTGAAATGTTTAAAATAATCAACCAAGAATCATTTACAGAATTTGAATCCCCCCCCGCTGCAAAATAAGCTTTTAGGTCCAAGAATATCTTTCGTGATGATAACAGTACAGGACTTGAAATTTAGCACAGGAGTAGGGGGAGGCAAGGGGTCAGAAATCCCTCTTACATTTGGGTAACACGTTAAGAACGAATGGAAACCAAACTTTAAAAACAGGGTTTTCAAATGAAAGGGCACCATCAAAACCTAAGACGAAGAAAAATCATCCCATGGATGAATGGCATTATTGTCTTTTCAGTATACAGGATAAGGTCTCACTTATCATAAGTCGCAATAAAGCATAGCTTAAAATTTAGCGTTAAGAGCGACGGGCTTCGATCTGCTCATGCATAAGGACGTTTTAAATTTAATGTTTTTGTTTATTTCACGTGAAACTAACTTTTATTTGAAAAAGCAGCTGTGACGAAGATTTTCTTCAGTACATTTCAGTAAATTTTGCTATTGTGTCAAGGATTTTTTTTGTTTTGTTTTTTTTTTTTTTTTTTTTTTTACTGAAAGCATAAAGCAAATTCCTTCTTCTTATTAATTACGATTAGGTAATTTCAAGATGAAAAAAGGGTAAATTTTTTGCTGTTCATATTATTGACTTACGAATAAAGTGAACATTGCCCTCGATGCCTTTTTTAAGATTTTTACGAATATAATAATCACTTGACTCGCAAATTTTGTTTATTTTAAAGGTTAGGTTGTTTGTCTTAAGTTTAAAACCAATGTTTTAAGTCTTTGTATACCCAAAAACTAAAAAATATCTTGCTCATTTTCTAGACCTAACAAAGGACTTAAATTTGAATTTGCGATAGAAACGATTATTATATTTGTAAAGAACGTAAAAAGAGGCATCGAGTGGTATGTTCACTTTATTCGTAAGTCACTATGTAAGTCGTAAGTTTATTCGTAGTCACTTTATTCGTATATGAACAACAAAACATTTACCGGAAAATAGCTTTCAAACCTTTTGCCATTGTTGGCTGGCATTGAAGATCACCAAGATCCATGCTATATCTGGCTTATATAATTTAGTAGGTCTAGGCAAAAACGCTATTAACATGCAGATCCTCTGCCAGAAATTAATTCACAAGTTTATCAGTTGGTTAAAGAGAATTTTAAAGTACCAAGGACACCAAAATGAAAACATATTTAGCCCACTGGATCTATCTTAGGTCTGTTCATACCTGAAAATCCAGGCTACCTGCGAGTTTTCTTTTAGTTGCTATAAGCATTTTTAGTTAGAACCCATCAGCAGCGCAATAGTTGCCAGTGATACCGTGAAAAAAATAGCGGGAACTCTTTCCTATGAATCCGACAGTGCTTTTCATTCGTGAAAATTCAAATTTACAAAAATCTGTTGATTGCTATATTAGTGGAAACCCATTTTGTGAATAAATATGAGCTCATAAAGTGCCGAAAGTGACTATTCTGATTTGTCAGAAAATGTAGTTGATGCTCACCAAGCTCTAGATGGTATGCAAGACACACTTTTAGGATACTAGCCTCTTGTCACACCAGATGTACCTTCTCTTTTTATTCAAGATGACAACAAGGTTCGTGGGAAGCCTAGAAGTCCATTTGAAGATTCATCATCATGGTAAGCAATAAAATAAATAATGCTTCATTTCATATAAATTAGGCAAGCTTATAGAAATGCAGGTAGCCCATTTCACAATGACGTTCAATAGCTTACAAAGGAAAGACTACTGTTTTGGAACATCTTTGTATTAGTTTGGTGCCATCACCCTCCAGAAAGAATCACTTTAAGATTCTTCTGACTATACCAAAAGAGGTAAATTTTTTGGTTAACCTAACCAATAAAGGTAGTCCCTGTAGAGACTCTGTCTCTATAGTGTAATGTCTCTGTAGAGACATATTTAGTCAGAATTCCATCGTGAATCCAAATATAGCTAACTCTATGAAGACCCACCCCCCTCCATAATGGTCCAACACATAGCCTTAATTATAAATCTACACTAGATTTTCGGTACACAGCCTAGATGTAGTTTTCAACAAAATTTAGCTTTTCATCACAATTAAATGATAAATATGTTTCATGCTCTTTCACAATTCAGTAATCGCTTGATCAGGAATATTCACATTGAGACCTTAAAGGGGCTAAAAGAGCTAAAAACAACCCATAGTAACCTAGTAACCCAAAGCTTCAAAATGTGTTTCTTTAAATAACTGACCAGTGTAAAAAATTCTCATTTATAGCTGGTTAATGAATTAAGCTGACTTGGGCTGCGTAATTCCATGTTAGTGAGAGGGGAAGGGGGAGAGTAAAGTATAGCAGAATATCAAATACAAAAAAGCGGTATTACAATGCAAGGTATTTTAGAATAAAAAATAGACCTAAAAACAAGAAAGTAAAAATATCAAAGATTAAATTGAAAATTGGGGAGCCAACGGAAAACGTTGGACCAGTGAAGAAGGATGTCAAATACAAAAAGTTGTATTAAAATTGATGGCTATGACCTTGGTAAAATCTTTAAAAAAGCAGCATAAAAATCAATGCTTCCCTGAGTTATTTCTAAGTGCAGTAGCTTTCAACTTAACTTGCCTAACAAAGCAAAGAGAAAATATACTGTCAGTTTACCCAAACTGAGTAGTATAACACAAGAAAAAGGAAAAATAGTCTCTGCCCCAGAAACCAAGTCCTTTTCACTTACCAAATTATTTATCCAAGTATGACCCGTGTTCATATAAACAATTTGGATTTAAAAATTGGGCTAGTTAGATAATTTTTAGTAAAGGAAAAAATACTGTAGAAGGAAATTTACAATAAAAATAGGATATTTAAAAAAAGATGATCAAAAATAAGAGAAAACAGAATACTCACTACCTTAAAACTCATTATGAGTCAGCTAGTGAGCTATATGACATATCAATATCAGTTTATTTTTTGAAATAGTTCACAGGTAATATGCTCGTGTACCTACTTGAACCGTCATTAAACTTTAAAGAAAAACAAATTGTTTTAAACTCAGAAATGGCCTCAGAACTATGCATCCCAAACTATACTAAATTCTATAAAATAATCTCAACACGACTGCAATTGACATGGGCTGAGAAGATTTGTAACCACTCCTTTATTGTACGATGCATAAAGCTTTTTCTTCTTCCGATTTGAACGATACTACGAAATATTTGAAATCATTTTACTATCCATTCCCAGTGTACCCTGGTGCGTTTAGTCTTTCACTTGCCTCCTTGCAGGCATTTTATGTATTTTTCTTAGTAATACATTACCATCGAGTGGCAATGGCAATCCATAAGGCGTTATGCGGCAATTTTTGTCTGAATGATAATGATAAATCAACACAAAAAAGTGTTGCTTATTTTAATGGAACAAATGAGAACTTTTTTTTCCGATTAAAAATTAAAACTAAGAATCACCACAAACCTTTAAGTGAGTTATATTTCCTTTTCGTCTATAGAAAATTGAGTGTCTAGCTCCATTCAAGAAGTGTATATTCTTTATTTCTGCACCAAAAACAACTCCATCGCCCCTATCTTCTTCTATTCGCAAATATCCTAAGTGAGTCAATGTCACAAGCAGGTACTTTGTATTGCTACAAAAAAATAAATAATCAAATAGAAAAAATTAAAAGCTCATTTGCCTAGCGAAAGGGATGGCTTGGGGGTTCAGAATCCTCACTTCCAGAACAAAAACTACATAAGAAAAAAAACTTGACCCAGAAACTCTTTATTCTTGAGCCAGACGTGTACACATAATTCTTGAATCCCTTTCAAAGACGTCTTGACAGGGTATGTACTAAATGATAAAATTATTATCAAAACTACAACAAAAATATTTCACTGATAGAACACTTACGAAGAAATTAGCTTTTACTATTATTCCTTTATGCGACGCAAACTCTAATATTCTGTCAAAAGTTTGGTACGACAATAGGATATTAGATCCCGAAGCAGAAATCTAAGGATTGGTGAAGCTGCAGCACGTATTATTAGAGAAGATGTTCAATCGTCCATATTTGAAACGAAATATTAATGTTGATACTGATGGTGAACTAACTTGGGCGGTAAGCAAGGAGTATCATTTAGTTGGTAAAAAAAATCATGAGATATTTAATATACCTCAGTGGATGTCTTCCAATATTAACATTGACATAAAGTTACAAATCGCTCCGTCCCATTTCATTCGAGAAAAACACTTATTGCATCAACCGTTGCAAATATCAATCTTACCTCGGCAATACTTCAAAAACGAAAACAACAGGTTATGATTTCTTTTGCTTTGCCAATTGAAAAATTAAGAGCCTCTAGAAACAATACCGAACTGCTCGTTCCTCAAACAATCACCAATCAACAACATATTGCCACTGGTTCAAGTACCTATACCGACTCTTCATTTATCAATATTGAAATTCCTTCAAAACTTGCTTTGGCTTTTGTAAAAAGCGCCAGCGCCATATGATCATGGACAAGTTCTCCAGATGGATTTGAAATATATGGACTTTCCTCTCTTATATGTAAAGTAAATAGGATTCTTCTCTACAAAACTTTCTTTGGCTTTTGTAAAAATCGCCAGCGCAGTATGATCATGGACAAGTTCTCCACATGAATTTGAAATGTTTGGACTTTCCTCTCTTATATGTAAAGTAAATAGAATTCTTCTCTACAATATACCCTTTGATAAATCCAGTAGGACCCTATATGAATTCTGTGGATAGTGATTCATAACCTTTCAAAAATAATATAACCGATACAATGTCCGCAAAAAGTCATGGTATCACTGTTTTGGTATTCAGTACTCAAGATATATTCTATGCATTCAAATACAAATCCTATACATTCTAAGCACCTAACTTAAAAAACTTCCCTGAAAGAAGTGGTAAATCAATTATTCACAATCGGAAGCGAGTACAAGATTTATCAACGAAAAGATGTGGTTCTCATGCATTAATTATGTTTTATTTTTCGAAATCGTGAGTATACTTACAGTGAATTTCTCAACATTTTTGTAGACAGTCTTCGACTGAATGACTCCACAGTACCAAATATTTTGCCTCACCTGTATAATATTGATTTCAGTGCTCTAAGAATAAAACTCTTTAATAATGTTTATAAGTTTGTTTATTAATAAAACATATATGACAAAAAAAGTCTTTTGTCTTCATCTTTTTAGATTTCTACTGCTTTGTCATTTAGTTGGCCGTCGTCGACAACGATTAGTGGTGGCAGATCATTCGGATTCAACTTGCACTGATCTTGGTGTGCAAAGTTAGGGTCATTTTCCACAATATAATGTAACTTCTCTTTTATTATATCTCTTTGTTAAGTCAATGATGCTATTGCTGTTCATATTGTAAAATTCACATGTTTCTATTCGCTTATTTGAAGTAATGTCATAAACAATATTCTCATATGAAGAATCACTTTCTGGAACAGCCAAATAATAATCAGTAGGTTTATAATGATAGCAACCATTGTCCTCAAAACAATGACGTAGAAACCATACTCTCTTATGGTTTTTACAATTGACAAGTGCTAAACATTTTTCTTCCCAAAACAATTTGAAATCACGTTTAGGGTTTTTTCCAATCATATCAGGGTAAGTACTTCTCTATTTATTGCATTTGCCATAGTGACAATTGGATACCCTTTAGGATGAGAGTCACAAGCCTCTTCAAGACAGGAATTAAAATCTTTAATTTGTACAGCATATCTTCTATGCAATTGACATGGATTGCATAGTCACTCTTTTCGTTATAGTCATCAACCGTAGTGCAGTTCTCACATGATGACCAGCCACCCGATGTATAAGAACATAGTGGACATATGTAAAACATTTTTCACCGTATTGACTCTCACATCACCAAATAGAAACTGACTTGCGAACAGAAGAAACGTGTAACATTAAAACTTAAAACGAATAGACATGATTACGTATATGAGGAGGGTCGTTCCTTTCCAACACCTCACTCTTGAAATTAAAGGTTATTAGTACTTTTAAGAACCATTCAAACTTTAGCGTAAAGAGCGAGGTTTTGAGGAGGAGCAACACTCCTCATATAACTAATAATTTCTATTTATTTTAAGTTTTAATATTGCTCCTTATTTTCAGTTGAAAAACTTGTTTTTTAGATTGATTTCTGATTGTCTTTTTTCCAAATGATGCGAGAAAATCTGGCCCCATCTCCACGGACAAATCATTCCTCTCATGGATATATCCCTAGACCAGTGGTTCTCAAACTGTGGTACACGTACTCCTTGGGTGTACGCGGCCCGCCAACAAAAAAATGAAACAGCCCTTTAACTCAAGGACTAGTAAAGTTGTCAGAATGGTCCCTCTCTGACTCTCAAGCAGTTTCAGTGGGGACACCCTGACGTGTGCATGCCACTAAGGCTTAGTCATCAGAGCGACTGTGTAGGCCGGCCAGTGTCTTGTGTCACTGCGCTGCAGTAGTATTGCCTGCTATTACAAGCTTGCACTAAGTATTGTGTTATTTTTGTGGTGTATTTTGTTATTCTGCGGACACTCTATCCCGTTCAAACAGTACTTCAGTGTATTGATTACTGTGCGTAAGTGAATTTCTCAATAAGATTTAATAATGGACAAATGGCTTCTAAAGAAAAGGCCTCACGACGATCTGAATCGAAGTTCTGGGCCATAAACTTTACAGAATTAAAGTAGTCCTGAATGTCTTGTTACCAACGAGCAGCCCAAGGGAAAAAAAGAGAAAAACTGGCAAATGAATCCAAAAGTAAGAAAAGAAAATATGACGAGTTGTACTTAAAATTAGGTTTTACTTGAACTGGAGAAAAGAAAATATGACGAGTTGTACTTAAAATTAGGTTTTACTTGAACTGGAAACTCAGAAAAGCCTAATCCAAAATGCGTTGTTTGTTCTTAAATTTAATCAAATAAAACTATGAAACTTTCTCTTTTAAAACGCTACTTTGAAAGCAAACATGCGAATTCAGTGAAAAAGGAGCTGCACTACCTTGAACGTCTTTTGGAAGACCTTAAAAGTGGGAAAACACAATAAAACAGTTTTCTTGTGCAGAACAAATTCAAATTGCTGTAAAAGCTTCTTACAATGTTAGTCATTTGATTGCGGAGGCTCCTAAAAACCATACTATTGGCAAAAACCTAATCGCTCCTGCCAGAGTAGAAATCGTTTCTTGCATGTTTGGAGAGAAAGAGGCAAAAAGAATTAAAACAATTCCACTATAAAATGATACAGTTTCAAGAAGAATTAGTGACATGACATACGACATAAAAGAACAACTTGTTGGGGCAATTCGAGGTAGTCCTTGCTTCGGTATGCAACTCGATGAAACCACGGATGTCCCTAACATAGCCCAATTGATTGCTTTTGTACGTGGCATTTTTCAAGAAGATATCCTATTTTACAAGACACTTGAAACATCAAAAATAGGTGAAAATATTTTCAAGTTTTTTTTTCTTCCAAAAACCAGCTCAAGTGGAAAAACTGTGTGTCAGTGTGTATGGATGGTGCTAAGGCTAGGAGTGGCCACATTATGGGGTTCTTAGGCCATATTAAACAGGTTTCAACTGAGCGTAAGTTCACTCATTGTGTACTTCACTGAGAGGCTTTGCTGGCTGGGACCCTCCCTGACGAACTTAAGATGTCCTTGATCAGAATGCTAAAATTGTGAACTTCATAAAAAATAGGCCTCAAAAATTTCTTTACTTCAAAAATCTCTGCCAGGAAATTGTGAGCCTCCATGATAACTTATTGCTACATATTAAGGTACGATAGCTTTCTCGGGGAAGCGTGGTGTCCCGTGTATTTGAACTCCACAAAGAATTTCATTTTTTTTTTACCGAACACTAATCCCATCTGTCATCTGAACCTACTGATTTTGATTGGCTTTTGAAGCTGGCTTATTTAAGTGACACTTTTGAAAAACTCAATATCTGGAATTTATCCAGAATTTGTCCAGATTTATCCAGCTGGGAAGTGTTTCTGATATTTTTTATGTAGAAAATAAAACTGATTAAACGGTAAAAAAAATCACTCACTGGGAATAAATCAAATAGGAAAAACAACTGCGAGCCGTTTGAAAGATTACATACATTTTTGCAAGATAACGAGAAAAACTGATTTCTCCTATCAAAAGGAGCAAATCATTGAAGTCTCATGTGTCTCATGTGTCTCATGTGATCTCACGCTGAAAAATAAATATTTGACTGCTGGTACTGCATTGTTAGATTTCTGGATAGGTATTGGGAAGGAATACAAAGAACAGTCAAACACTCCTGTCAAATTTCTTTTAGGGTTTTCCAACACTTATTTATGTGAAAAGAGTTTCTCAAGTTTAACCTATCTTAAAAGTAAATCTAGAAACAAATTAAATGTTCAAGATGATTTAAGATTGTATTTAACTAGTTACAACCCAATTTCGATAAACTATGTAAAGGCCATCTTGCTCATTCTTCTCACTAATCTATTTGAATGTAAGCTCTTTTGTTCTTTAAATTTTGTGTGTATTTGTTTTTAAATTAAAATGCTTGTAAGAAACATCTCTTTTTTTACTTAAACATGATGCGCAATTGAGTTTAAAAGATTAAGCTTTTAAATATAATACCATAAGGTTCTTCTAATAAAATAGTCGATCAATATTCGTCTATATTGAAGGTTGTAACAGGATGGCGGTCAGGATGGGGTCGTCCCTATAGAAGGTCAAAAAGCTATGCATATTCCAAAACATTTATATGAAAAATATTCTTTCTCCTCATTGAACCATAATTTTGCATTATAACATTGACGAACATTTTTAAAATCCTATTTTTTAAGCAGAAAAACCGACAAACTGCATATATATTCCTTTTATTAACCATAGTTGTACACGTTAGTAAACCACTTGTGACTTCAAAAAATTATTTTTATTGGACTTTTTGGTGAATTATTAAGTGATAACTTCAACTATGAGTCAGTTGAAGTCAGAAAAAAAAATATAGCTACCGCTAACCACTGTAGAGATAGAGACCCAAAATACTCTCAGTGAGCCTTTAAGAAGCTTAGCAAGCCTTAGTTAAATCTACTAGTATTTATAATAAACGGAAAATTTTACAATATATAATGTTTTTACAGATGAAATGCTTCAGGCCTTTTTTTAATTATAAAAGGCAATATGAAATTTGAGAGTCTTTAATCTGAGGCCACCAAAAGCATAAAAAGCGAATCATTTTATAACTAAATAAAAAGTATTTTCTAGTAAACAGCATTTTCCTAATGCAGCTATTCCTCCTTCACATAAATTATTTCAGAACCCCTTGAAAAAATGTCTACAAGTACCAGGGACTTATTCAGGATTTCTTCTGCGGGGGGGGACTTTAAAAGCATCGAAAACTTGTTTATATTAATTTTTGTTACGTTTTTACGAGTTAGACAAAAATTTGAGGGGGGAGGGTAAACTACCTAGCCCCACTTCTGATAGATACGGCCCTGATAGATAATCAAGATCCTAGAAAAAGAAATGATGGGTGCTGTCAGTATCTATTTGCACTTTTGAGAAGGTCATGACAGTAAGAAGATTTTTTTTTCTGAAATGGGTCCTACTTGCCGTTTCTTGAAGCAGAGATCAAGCTACACTCCTAAAAAAAGTATAAAAATGTACACTTACTCATTTCCAGTTTGAATAAGGAGTAGGGCTTGGGCAATATTTCTCACAGCTGGTGTTGAAAAAGCAAACTGTACTTGAACATTATTAAATTCTTTAGCCTTGTGCTTAGCATAAATATAGGAATCACCACCGAAACTGGCCCCTCTCTCTACAAAAAATAATACGTTGGTCAGTACACAATTTGCGTTGAAATTAGAAAATTTAAGGAGGGCTGAATAAAGTATTATCCCAATCAATCTTTGAACCCCAATCTTTTATATGTTGAAAGAAATCATACCAAGCTGATCTTGACAAGCACAAATTTCAGCTATGATAATTCTGAATAACAAGTATACACTGGTACAAATCTGCATTAGTTTGTTGCAACATTAAGAAATACTAACAAAGATCATTGGCAAAAGACGAGGTTTAAAAAAATATATTTCATAAAAACAAAATTTGCTTGAACAGCAAAAGAAAAAAAAAATCCAAACAATATTGCGAATTCAACGTGATTGGAACCCCGAACCCGATAAATCTTAGTCAAATTAACTTAAATCAGTACCTAAGAATTTACAGACAAAAACATCCAGAGGGAGCCTCATTCAGATCACTCCAGTCATTCGTTCACTCAGTGTCCAAACTCATTCTTGCCTGTGGTTGATTATCATTTATGTTTCACTTCAGTTTTTTCGCTTTGTCTAGGCTTTCATTTTCTCAGAATGCAATGCAAAACTTTGTCCAAATGATCCTACAAGTTATTTTTCCATATTGGAGGAGCTATGGTTAAAAATACAGACAAAAACATCCAGAAGGAGCCTCAGTTAGATCACTCCAATCATTCATTCACTCACTGTCCAAACTTTTCTTGCGTGTGCATAATTATCATTTATATTTCAATTCTGTTTTTTTGCTTCGTCTATGAATTCATTTTCGCAGAATACAATATAAAACTTTTTTTTAAATGATCCTGCAAGCTTTTTGTCCATATTTGGAGGAGCTAGGGTTCAAAATACAGATCATGAAACAAAACTGTGTACATTGAAGGGGGAGCACAAAAATTCCCCTAACAAATATAGCATTCATGTTACGCTAAAGAAAAGTTAATTTTCAGTCCAATACTGCAACAGTTTAAAAGTAGGCCATGCGAGGAGCACACCATGGGTAAAAGTCGCAGAACAACACATGCAACTACGTGCCATTAGACCACACTCTAGACCCTTACGGGATAAAGTAAACCGTGAAATCTCCAATTCCTTTAAAACTTAACTAAGATCCCTTAAGAAGCCTTTCTGATTCAATGGGATGATAGGAATTTCTCTTTCTTGGCAGAGGTCTAATCCACAACAGACACATGTATACCATAACAAGTTCTATTGAAAAATAATGATTATAACAGGGTTTTCACATGAAAAGATCTAAGGACCCTATTCATCCTCCTCAATGGAGGTAAGGTGAATCTCAAGCTCTGTAAAGGCATAACTAGGACATAAACTGCCGCTTCTGACATTCATCAGAAGCCCCACAACCCCATTTGGTATCTCTCCCCCTCGCAGAGTTCAGAATGTGGATGAGTTCCCTCTCAAAGTAAGAATAACCTGATTATTCTTAATCGCTAAATTTGGTAGAGTCGATAGAATTTAAGGTTAAAATTTAGTTCACGAAAATTTAAGGACCCTTCCTCTTTCCCTCTCTTAACAAGAACAGCTGACCTAACAAGGTCAGCTTTTGGCTGCCAAAAATGTACAGCTAAGACACTAGCTTTTCACTTTCCTCCGTGCTTAATCGAGATCCAAAACTATTGTAGTATGAGCAATGACGATTAGAACTTCAGGACCCTCTTTTCTTCACACAACCAGAGGTCAGATTGTGCCTGAATACCTGATGGGCACGATGATGTCACCAAATATTGCTTCTGAACAATTTTATTCAAGGAATGATAGATTCTCCAAGTTTATGACGAGAAATTAGGGACTTTAAACCCACTTTCCTTCACCAAAAACGTCAAATAAGTTCCTGATACCCAAATTTTCATCCTTGTTTAGTTTAGGCACAACAATCTTTTCTGAGGCAAAAATGCCAAGAATTCCTGACTCCGTTCCTTATACATCCAACAAGAGAGGCCAGGACACTGGCCCTTAATTTCTATCAAATTTGGATGGGATCTGAGAACCAGCTCTGGTAGACATGCTCATCGCGAGATTCTGGAAAAAATCTGATCTCTTCCATCCTAAGAATTGGATGAAATCCAGACTTATTTATGTCTAGTTCAGGGCCTAGTTCAGCATTACAAGCCTACAACGTTCCTGAAAATTCAAATAAAATTGAAAATAAAAATGAAAAATTCTTTTTCTCAACTCTGCTTTTTAAAACAGTAAAAAACTTTAGCGTAAAGAGCGGGGCGTTTATGAGGAAGCAGATAGGAAGTAATTTCTTTTCGTTTTAAGTTTTAATGTCGCTCCTTACTTTCAGTTAAAAAAACTTTTTTTTTTTATTTAATTTCTGAACGTTTTTGAATCAATGCATGTTTTGATTTTGGCTCTCTGCAGAGGAATTATTAACACGAAATTTGCAAGTTTTTTTGGCTAAACGGCTTTTTCATAGTTTTGATCGAATGATTTTGAGAAAAAAGGGAACGGTGGAGGAAGCCCAGTTGCCCTGTGATTTTTTGGTTACCTAAAAAGGCAACTAGAACTTTTAATTTTTTAAAAATGTTTTTATTAGTAAAAGATAAACGTAACTTATAAATTAGCTTATGTAACGAACTTTTGTAATCTCATGTTTTTATTAACATATATGAGGTGTTCACTCCCTCGTCAGTACCTCGCTCTTTACACTAAAGATTAAATTTTGTCCCACTTCATTAAGAATGACCCCTGAATCACAAAAGCCGTAGAATAAATAGTTGAAATCACTAAAAATACTTTAGCGTAAAGAGCGAGCTATTAGGAGGAGGTGAGCCCCTCATATGCGTAATAATTTCTGTTCGTTTTAAGTTTTAATGCTGCTCCTTATTTCCAGTTGAAAAAACTTTTCATATTTATTTTTTCATTGTTTTTTTTTTTAATAATGCTAGAAAATCCTGCGCTCCCTTCATGGAAATTGTCTTCCCCCATGACAAATTCCTCGATGGAAAGCTCCCCCAACATATCCCCCTCTTTTCAACCCCTCCACCCAACCAAAAAATCCCCCTGAAAACGTCTGTACACTTACCAATAACCATTACTATATGTAAGCACTGGTCAAAGTTTGTAACTTGTAGCCCCTCTCACGGGGACTGTGGGGGAGTAAGCCGTCCCCAAAGACATAGTTATAAGGTTTTTCGACTACGCTGAATAAAATGGCTATCTCAGAATTTTGACCTGTTGACTTTGGGAAAACAATTAGCGTGGGAGGGGGCCTAGGTGCCGTCCAATGTTTTTGGTCACTTAAAAAGAACACTAGAAATTTTCATTTCCGTTAGAATGAGCCCTCTCGCAAGATTCTAGGACCACTGGGACGATACGATCACCCCTGGAAAAAAAAAAACAAACAAACAAATAAACACGCATCCGTGATCTGCTTTCCGGCAAAAAATACAAATTCCACATTTTTGTAGATAGGAGCTTGAAACTTTTATAATTGGGTTCTCTGATAGGCTGAATTTGATGGTGTGAATTTCGTTAATATTCTACGACTTTTAGTAAATATATTATTTTAGTAATTCTTGTTTTCTAAAATAAGGCAAAGTTTCTCAGGTTCGTAACTTTTGATGGGTAAGACTAAACTTGATGAAACTTATATATTTAAAATCAGCATTCAAATGTGATTATTTTGATGTAGCTATTGGTACCAAAATTCTATTTTTTAGAGTTTTAGTTACTATTGAGCTGGGTCGCTCCTTACTACAGTTCGTTACCACGAAGTGTTGACAAAGAATTTGAACTACAGAAAAAATCAATATTATGACAACGGTAACTTCACTTCAAAAGACGTAATGTGATAGCTGTTTTTTTTTCTTTTTTTTTTGGGGGGGGGGTCACTTTAATATCGCAAGCTCAGATATTAGAATTGCTCTCGCAAGTATTCATGTTTTGGGTAACAAAGGCATTTCAAAGGTGCTTTTAGGAAATTAATAAATACTCGGCTCAATGCTACGCAATTACACCGAAAAGCTTAGCCAAAAAGAACATAAAGGAAATTACCTTCAGTACATACATCACCAAAATACGATGTGAATTCACAATCACAAGTAAATGTGTTAGTGGCTAAATCTTCACTGCATTTGCCACCATTTTTACAAGGTTGGCTATCACAAAGCATACTGCAGCCAAGAGCAACCCCATGAAGAGAAATATCTAAAAGATGAAAAAATTTAAAAAATATCCTAATAGACAATGTAAACCGTTTACCTCAATGAGCTAGCCATCTGAATGTTAAACAATCTGTTTTTGAAGGGTATCTTCTATTGGTTAATTTTTAAGGATATTCCTAAAAAAAAATTATATAAGTTTTCCTATATTTGTGAAAATTTACTATAAAGCAGATATGATGAACTTCCGACTTGATTCCATAACTTGGGATGAGGGTATCTTACAATCTTGCCCAAGACTAATAATCAGATCTGATGATTTCGTAATTTAATGGAAAATCACAATAAAACCTGAGAGCCTGTTTGAGCAAATGAAATTAATTTCGTCATTACGTCTAAAGACTGAGATACAAAAAGTAAGAAAATATAGGTCGTTAAAATGGCTTTATTCTGTTATTTCATGCATTGAACAAATTCAGATTATCGTACATTTGAACTCCCTCAGCGAGCAACTATGTTAATAAAAAATTCTTACTTTATTTCATTCAGAATAACTCTAGATTCACATAGCGGCTTTTAATTTAACCCGACCTTTATCCGTGAATTTGTGTTGTTTTCTATTTGAATTGGTCTTATTTTGTTCATGAATTATCGTGTGTTTTAACAAACTATCTTCAAAAAAAGTACCAGTTCTGTCAAAAACAAAATAAGTATAGTTTAAGTATAGATAACAGAATTGCTCAAAAAACAGGTGAGTTTCCTATGTACTAATTGTTTTTCTTCCTGGCCACGGTATGAAGGTGACTCAGCCTTATTTAAGTGCCTTATTAAGTGCCTTATTTAAGGACCAAAACGGAAACAGAGGGTCCATTTCATGGCCTATTTTGCCACTCCCCCACCCTACTCTCCTTATGGAGGAAATGCGAAATGCCAGCCTCCTTATGTGCGAAAGCACAGGATGGCTGGCCCCCAACCCCCCATTGCACTTCCCGGCTGAAGGGCCAAGAAACGGAGATCAGCACCGCCGGCACGGACTGTAAAGTCTAATGCCATATCCTTTATCTTTACCTTTACTTTTACTCTCCTTATGAGATCAGATCAAACTTTCGAGGTAGCTATTTTGTTCAGAATATTTGAAAGTTCAAATAAGCATACCTAGGATGATTATATTAACCATGCAGCCACAGGAGAAGTTAAGAGACTGTTCCATACAACAAGGGAACCTTAAATTTGGTTCAGAAAGAAGAAATTTTAGGGAGCACAGAAATGTAACAAATAATCTTTTATCTTTGATCAGTTTTAAAACTTATACCCGCATTTCCTTAGGCCAAGAGAACCCTAATTTAGAAGAGATAACCAACTTTGGGCAAAGGCCTTATAAACTGAGGCAAAAATAAGGACTTTTTTCTACATTCAACATGATACATTTATCCGTAAGTCCCTAGGCCAAAGGGAGGATCAGTGGAGGGAATGTCCCGAGGAGGTTTTTTTAGATGAGCTTGAAAAATATATGCAGAAGTCTGAAGGCCAAAGCGATCCCAGTTTTAGGTAATGGAAAAGGCTCCTCGATAATAGACTCAACAGCTATAATTTTTGCAACCAACTACAAAGTTCTATCTGGGAGTCTACTGGCCAAGGTGATCCCGATGTACAAAAAATAAATAAAAAAATACATAAAAATGTTCAAAAACGGCGAACAGTCTTTTTTCCGAATCGTTTGAAATCTACTCCACTAAGTCCCATGATCAAAGGGTGCATCTTTCCAAGGAAATTATTTTCTGTGTGATTCTGAAGCTTTTAGAAATCACTCCCTTGGCCAGGATCCCTCAAATTTTTGTTTGGGGGGTTTTCTAGCTGCATTATATCACCACCATTGATTATTGTGATAACATTATGCCCTCACTCTCTTCAAATAGTTGCTTGAATGTATTTTGTTTGAATGTGCGTGGAATAAGAGATAAGTGGGACAGTCTTAAATCGTATTTGTGGTCTGATAATTCTTGCCCTTTTAATGTCATGGGCTTGAGGGAAACATGGTTATCTGATAGTGATAGTTTTACAGCTTACGATATGCATGATTATATTGCTATTCATGTCCCTAGAATGGTAACAAAGTGTTCTGGGGGTATTTTTTTGTTTATAAAATCTAGTATTGAATTTTGTAGAAGATCCGACCTTGAATCCTTGTTTACATCGGTGGTATCTAATAGTAGGACAGTTTATTATCTTGTTATTGATCTGAAAAGCCAGTTTGCATGTGATACTGTTTGTCTGTTTTATAAGCCCCCTCCTTTTCCAACACATCTGTTCTGTGAAAAACGGAAAATCCGTTTTTTAAAAAACGGATTTGTGTTTTGGGAGACTTTAATTGTAATATGTTAAATGTTGGATCAAATGATGAATTTGACCATCTTTTTTATGTATTTTCTTCTTCTGGGCTACTTTCTTCAATTTTTTTTCCTTTTCGTGTTGACCCTTCAAGAAATTCTGCCCCTTTAATAGATAATGTCTTAACTTCTCATTCTCCTAATTTGAAGTTTTCTTCTGGTCTTGTTTTCACTGATCTTTCTGATCACTTCCCTATCTATCCCTATCTGTGCCTAAAATAGAGATTACTGTGGATGAGAAAGGCGAGTCTTCTTTTAGAACTTTTACTGATAAAGAAATTTCTAATTTAATACATAGTCTTCAGAGTAATGATTGGTCTAGTGTTCTTGAAGCTAATGATGCTGATTGTGCAACTACATTACTTTTGTGTCGTATGGGAACTCTGTTGGATAAGCATTTTCCTCTTAGAAAGAACCCAAAAAATTTTACACCCAAATGCCCATCGATGTTTAGAGGTCTGATCAATGCAACCCATATGACGAAGTTTTTGTTCAAGGCTGCATGTAAAAGTAAGACACAGGATGATCTTCTGAAGTATGAACATTACAAAAATGTGCTCACTTCTTCAGTTCGTTTAGCAAAAAAGCTGTATTTTTCTCGTCGAATTAATGAGTGTAAGGGGAACTTGCACGAGGTTTGGACTGTAATTAATGAAGCTCTCTCCCGCAAAAACTCAAACAATCTTCCCCATGTCTTCATAGGAAAGCTGATGGGTCTGCTGTGGACAAAAAATCCTTAGCGAGTGCCTTCAATTCGTATTTCCCCACACTTCCTTCAGTTCTCATTCCACCCCCGAGTAGAGTAAGTTGTTTTCCTTTGACAGAGAAGTCTTTTTTCCTTTCCCCATGTAGCACTACTGAGATTTCTAATATTATTTCTCAACTTCCAAGCAGTTGTTCAGTTGATAGTTTTGGTTTGAGTAATAATGTCCTAAAAAAAATCAGTCAGTTTGTTTCTCATCCCATCTCACACATAGCTAACCTCTCTCTTTCTTCTGGTATTTTCCCTCATTTATTTAAAGTTGTTACTGTTGTACCTTTGCATAAAAAAGGTGATTCATCTCTAACTTCAAATTACAGACCTATTTCTCTTCTTCCCGTCATCTCAAAGGTTGTTGAAAAAGTAGTGTATCGTCAACTCTCTTCATTTGTATTTAGAACTAATTCGACTGCTGAAAACTCTAACATCACTAACCATCATTATGGTTTTCGTCCCTCATTGTCTACCTTGCATGCACTTTCTGATGCAACAGAGTTTGTGCGTGTTAATCTGGACAAGGGCTTGTGTGTTTTTTTTAGGTCTATTTCTTGACTTTTCAAATGCCTTTGATATCGTTGACCAGAATGTTCTTCTGTCTAAACTATCTTTATTTGGAGTCCACAGAGTCCCACTAGAATGGTTTAGGTCCTACCTCTCAGAAAGATCTCAGTATGTTTCGGTTAACCGTACTTCTTCCTCCACTTTACCTGTACTGAAAAGTGTCCAACAAGGCTCTGTGCTTGGACCACTTTTGTTTCTTATTTACATTAATGATCTTGTTGATGGTCTTCATCCCCATGTTCACCCTGTTCTTTTTGCTGATGACAGTAACTTTTTCATTGCTGCAGTGGACCTGCCATCTGCCACTTCTATAGCTCAAGGTCTTCTTGATAAAGTAAAAGATTGGTACTGGTCAAATAGTATAGCTCTTAACAGCCGAAAGAGTGCCATTGTCAACTTCAGGACCCCTTACCGTATGAGAGACGTACAGGAGCCAATTACCCTGACTTTTGGGAACGATATTATACCACAAGCTACTATGGTGAAATTTCTTGGTGTGTACCTTGACTGTTTTCTATCTTTTAAACCACATATAAATCACACCTGTTCCTTAATCCTCTGCCAGTCTTCAATGTTGCACCGGATTAACTCATTTGTTCCTCCTGATATTATGGTTTCTCTTTCTTATGCTTTTATTTATCCTTACCTTTCTTATTGCTGCTCTGTCTGGGGTAATACTAATATATCTCTTCTCTGCTCACTGGCAGTGAAGGCTACTTTTCTTCCCCCTCGGCTTTACCCTTCCTCTGATCTTTATAATGATACTGGAATAGCTCCGCTGGATCATATTATAGGTAAAAGTACTCTTTATTTAGCTTATTCTGCTTTTCTAGGTACTCTCCCACCGTCCCTACAGCAGTTTTTCTCACGGACAGGCTCAGGCAGGTACTTTTCTTCTTTACGTAATGCTTCTCGACGATTTATTTTACCAAAAGGATCTTCTACAAAAGCCCAGAGGTCTCCTGTATATCAATCAATTCTATTATGGAACTCCATCCCTTCGGATGTCCCCTTTTTCTTTCTGCAAAGGCATTATATCGTCGGGTCTTTCCAATTCAATAATTTTTCTCTCTCTTTATTAATTCTTTCCTAATTTGTATGTCTCTTCTCTTCTTTTAAAATCATTTTCAGCTATATGTTAAATTTCCAGTGTTCTTTTTTTTTGTTTATTTTTTTTGTGTATATTTTATAAAAGTGTTTTATTCTATTCTTGTTCTCTGTGGTCCATTACAAGCAAAGCTTCTTGGGCCTAGTAACCGCTTTACTTTTGTAATAGTTTTTTCTTTTAGTATCAATAAATTGATTTGATTGATTGATTGATTGATTGATGTTCTTAGGACAAGGAGACACTAATGTACAAAATAGTTTTATGTTGGGATTGGTGGCCCCTAGAATGGGCCCCGACGATACACTTCAGTCGTTGGGTAAAGGGGACCCACAAAAAAGAAAAGTACATAACAAAGAAAAATGAAATCAATTTAAATGAAAATGAATCCAAAACCTCTTTTCTCTGAATGGCATGAAAATAACATCTATAAGCTTCTGGACAAGGTAATCCTTATGTACGGAGAACATTAGGTTATTTCCTCGGTCCAGGGAACCCGCAATACACACGAAAAAAAATTATGTTCGCCTAATTTTGTTATTAAAGTATTTGTTTACAAGGAAAATCCAATTACGCAATAGGCTTTATAGGTGGTCTTTGTGTTAGAGTTGTACTAATAGTTTCAATCAAAGGAATATTTGCTTCTACTTTTTCAAGTGTAACTTCATTTCATTTCAACATCCTTCTGTATATGTGTGTTTGTCAGAAACAAATTTTTACCCCGCTGTTTGTCATTTGATTGTTGCACAGAACTTCAAATCTGCAGATAGTGCCCTTGAAAAGAGCATCTTAACATATAAAAAGAGCTTAGATGGCAATAATGTCTTTCAATTGGGTGGAACACAAAATTCAAATTGCTGGCACGCATTTTTAGTCTCTATTATTTGTTAGTAATGGTCATAACTTCCAAAAGAATACATGATACAGAGTAATTTCTGCTTAATACTTTAGAACTTCCAAGATAAGGATAGAGTTATAAAAACTTTTCCCCAAAATTCCTCAAAATTATTATTCTAGATGCATATTCAGCAAAAAAAAAGTTAATTTTCTGACACATTTTAAGTGAAGACCACTGAGGATAAATGAATTATTATAAAGCTAAAATTAGCTTAAACAATATTAGACCAGTTTATCCACTACTCATAAGGTTTGCTATAAACAAATTACATATTTTCACTTAGATTTACAGATATTTAATGTTAGTTCCTCTACCAAAAGAGTTAAGAAATAAAACGTTCGGTAGCTTTAAAAGACAAAGAGCAAAATATCTTCTACACTGATTCATTTTTACACTCACCTTGAGCCAAATCATGTGACTGGGGGCTCATAAGATCTATTGACTGCGATCCAAGCTTTAAGCCTCTTAAGCATCCTATAAAACCAGGCAATTCTGTTTCCATATAATCAGCGTCAATTCCTCCAAGAAAAGCTTGATAGAATTCTTCAGGCTGCCGAACAGGACGAGGCGGTTTTATTGTCTCTAAAAAAAAAAAAAAATTTCGTAACAATAAGTCAAAATACCTCTTTCCCGCAACAACGTAAAGAGCCAAATAAGTAAACTTTAATTTTTTTTTCTACGTAATCAGTGTCGGTTCCTCAAGGAAAAGTTTGGTAGAATTTTTCTGGCTGGGCGATTACAATTGCGTTTTCTTAGCATTATGAATATGGTGTGGTTTATTCGTCTAGGTATAACCCATCGTGAGAGTATTACGTGTTGACTTTGTTTGTTTGTTTGTATTAGTGTTTTTAGTGGCTTTTATCAAAAGCTACTAAAAACAAATTTTTATCAAAATTTTAAATAAATCCTTTAATAGTATTTGTATGCATCGTATATTGTACTTGTATTTGTATCTTTATCTGTTATTTTTTGTATGTTTTCTTTTGTGGCCATGGCCCTGTGAGGTTTTGTGTCGAATATACTATGTTACTATACTTTACTATGGTAAATAGCAAGGCTTAGTAAAAAAAACAAAAAAAAGGAAAGAAATTCAGATTACTATTAAGCACGGTTATGGTTTTTCCTCCCTATAGGTATATTATCATCAGTGTTTGGTTAGTTACATTTTCGTCCATTTGAGCTGAAACGAAACTTGCACATTTGGTCACAACCAAAACCAGTCACTGTGCAATTATTTATTTCAAACGGGTTACAATTTTTCAGGAATGGGGGAGAAAGTCAAGTTAAAACAATGTAAAAATGTAAGATCGGTAGAAATAGGGATAGATGGTATCCTAGCCTAGGTAAATTTGGTGTAGGAAAAGAAAACAGTAATGGCTATGTAAAAGGCTATCGACTTTTACAATTTTGTAGGTATAACAACCTAGTTATAACCAATACGTTGTTTGGTCACAAAATGGCCCATAAGTTGACATGGTATTCACGTGATGGTAAGACAGCAAACCTGTCTTATTATGTTATTGTAAACCGAAGACTAGCAGGATCATTACAAGATACTAGGGTATATAGGAGTGCTGTTATTGATGTTAAACGTAAAGATCACCATCTAGTAGTGTCTAAGATTAATTTAAAGCTGAAGTTTCGGAAGGGTAACTACCTCCCGGAAAGTTATGAAGTCAGTAGACTCCAGGATGAAAATTTGAGAAAAACATTCCAGGAACAGTTGAATACTAAACTTGAGAGTCTATAGTTTGACAATGTGGAAGATGGAAGGAATAATTTTAGAGAATAATCTGTGAAGTTGCTGATGGTGTCTTAGGGAAGAGTGTTAAGACTGTAACTAGGAACATTAGTGAAAAAGCTTTATGTTTAATAGAGAGTAGAAGGGGTCTGTACAAGAATTATCTGAGTGATAGGTCGTATGAAAACAAAAGGACTGTAAAGAAAGTGGAAAAAGCATTAAAATATGAAGTAAGGAGATGTAGGAAGATGGAGCTAGACGGCATAATAGTAAAATATTATACTGGCATGGTAATAAATTGAAAGGGCGTAGTCAATTTGGACTAGTCCCAGTTAAAGACACAGGAATGGGGCCACACTTAGTGATAAGGAAAAAGTTAAAGAAAGATGGGCGGAACATTTTGAGAATGTGCTAAACCCAGATACAGTTGCAGAAAAAGATATAGACAAAAAAGAAAAAGTTTGTGATACCTTGGATGTGAAGGAAGATTTGTTTTGTGAGGAAGAATTAGCGACAATACTAAAAGGATTAAACAATAATAAGGCACCAGGTGCTGATAGTGCGATAAATGAATTTCTTAAATATAGTGGCTCTGAGGATAGGAATAAGCTACTGAAGATTATGAATATGATTTTTGAAAAGGGGGAAATACCTATTGATTTTAGGAAAACCTTAATTAAACCACTGTATAAGAAAGGTGACAAGAGTGAGTGTCGTAATTATCGAGGCATTAGTCTGGTCTCTGTAGGTAGCAAATTACTTAGTAATATGATATTTTTTAGACTGAAAGATGCTGTATACAAAGTTTTATGGGAAGAACAGTGCGGTTTTAGAAAAGGTAGAGGATGTATCGACCATGTTTTCAATCTTAGGTTAATAATTGAGAAGTCCCTTCGTTGTCAAACGCCTTTGGTCCTCAGTTTTATCGATTATGAGAAGCTTTCGATTCTTTTGATAGAAGAGCGTTAGCAAAGGTCTTACCCTTATATGGTATACCAGAAAAATACATTAAAATGATTTGTGCTATGTATGAGAATAATACTGCTGCGGTTAAGGTAGGAAATAAGGTTAGCAACTGGTTTTGTATTAAATCAGGAGTTAAGCAGGGTTGTGTTCTATCCCCCTTTATATGGATCATTTTGATGGACTTCGTCTTAAGGAGCACGCTCCTGGACTTAGATTATGCTAATGGTTTAAGCCTATTAGATAAGAATGTGAGCAAAATCAATGAATTTTTAGAGGTTTTTCGAGTTCAGTGTGCTAGAATAGGCTTGAAAATTAATGTTAAGAAGACTATGTCACTAAAGCTAGGAATAAGTGAAGATGAAAAGGTGACTTTGGGTAACGAAAAGATTGATCAGGTTGACAGTTTCACTTACCTTGGTAGTATTATTAGTAAAGACGGTGGGAGCAATGAAGATGTTAAAAGTAGAATAGCTAAGGCTCAGGGTGTTTTTTCACAGTTAAAAAAAGTTTGGAAGAATAGAAAGATAAGTCTGCAAACCAAGATTAGAATATTGGATGCTATAGTGATGACAGTGGTCAAATATGGCTCTGAAGCATGGGCGCTCTGAAAAGCAGATGAAAATTTACTAGATGTTTTCCAGAGAAATTGGCTAAGGATTATTCTGGGTACCCGGCTGACTGACCGTATTTCAAACAGTAGGCTGTACCAAAAATGTGGTACAATCCCGCTTTCTAGAGCTATAATGAAAGAAAAGTTGAGATGGCTAGGCGACTTTCTGCGGATGAGGGATGACAGATTGCCGAAGATTGTCCTTTTTTGCCAACCGTCTGGGGCTACATGGAAAACAGGTCGCCCTGGTCTGGGTCGGGAGTATGTCATAAATAAAGATTTAAAGAAAATGGGAAATTCCTGGGAGGGCGTAAAGAGGGAGGCCTTGAATACATTAGGTTGGAGGAGGAGCGTGCGTTGCTGTGTTGGAATCAAGCGGCTTGGTGCTGCAGTGAGTTATTAGTAGTAGTAGTAGTAGTTTATCGAAATATTGAAAATGGCTAGGGAGGGAGAGGTTTGAAAAAAATGGTCGTAAGCCCGATCTCCTCTCTACACAACTTATTGGGATAGTTCACTGCCGCAGAAAATTGTTGCTTGTCGAAGTAATTTTGCTGTGAATCACAAAAATATGAGTTTTATGAGAAAATATATACAAATAACGCTTTAGAGTTAATTGCTTGGAAACTTTTTAACAGAAATAGTTGAAAGCCCCTAATGTATCAAGTACATAATTAAATCTGCCTGAGCTTGGATGGCTAATAGACGGATGGCCTAAAAAAAAAACCTGAAGTAAACAGTCCGTAAGCCTATTTCCTGGAAATTAACCTTGTCAAAAACTATACAGAATTGCAACCTGGATAAACAAAATAGAAGGTATGTGTTGCACATTAAATGCTGAGAACTCACTACGTAGGCCTACTTGTAATACTTCTGATCCAAAATTCTTAATTTCATATTTTAATTGTTTAATAGTTTTATCGTAATCAAGATTTTAAGGATTTTAGATCTGTTAATATTCAACACAAAAAGATATGCCTTTTTTTTTTTTTTTTACAGGGTTAGTGAGGTCAGTGTCAACGAAGGTGCGGTATGAATCTTTTTTTTTATTTTTGAAGAATATGCCATATTTCTCTAAATGACAGGATGAAGTTGCTGATACATGTTATTACCCACGTGGTTCCTGATCAAAATAATCACTCATGACGAGAATATGACGAACAGCTCGTCCCAGCTAGAGACATAATGTTCAAATTTAAATTACCTAGTTGTGGATTCTGCCATGGATTTCTTTTGTATTTCGTCAGCAATCTGAAAGGTGCATTTACCGTGTTGTTTACACCATTTACTTGTAACGTCGTAGAATCAGCTTTTCGTTTGATTAAAATTTGAATTTCGTCACCATCCCCTAAATCTAAAAGGAAAAAGTGCTTTGACCTGACTCTTTCAATTTTCAAAGATAAATCCTTCATTACAATTCCTAGAATTATAGCAACCTGATTTGGACTTCCGCTGCTTAATAGCATTCTCTGTAGCTCTCTTAATTTGAGCATTAATGGTTATTGGAGTATAATTGAGGCTTTATTGTAAAATTTAAATAAAAAAAAACAACTTTTTCAAATGAAAGTAAGGAGCAGCATCAAAAGTCAAAACGAACAGAAATAATTACGCATATAAGAGAAATGCCCTCCTCCTCAATATGTCGCTCTTTACGCTTAAATTTTTAGAACTTTTAAAAAGCTTATTATTCTTACTAAATGGCCCTTATCTTTCAGTAGTCGTTCTTAAAGGATTGTGATAAATAGTGAAATTATTGCGGTATGAAAATTACTGGCCAATTGAAATTTCAATACTAATTTAAACTAAGCTTCAATTTAGTTTCATTTTAGTCTCAGTTTCATTTACTTTCATTAAGTTTCAATTTATTTCATTCTAATTAATCATATTATCTAGTATTTCACGTTGGAATTAAAAGGGCTTAAAAATACTTAATATTCAAGTTCTTTATTATTCTTTAACTATGCATATTCAAACTATTCACATAACATCCCCGGCAGGGAGACTGGCTCGAAAGCCGGGCGACAATACAAACAGTAAAAACAAACAAACCCAGAAGAAACGGATGTCATCACACTTCTCACTCTATCCCACGCCAAAAAATAAATGCAGAAAAACATTTATTAAAAATATTCTCAATATTCATCCGATAGCTGAAGGGCCGAGAGCTACTCACAAATTAATATTTACTAATTAGCAGAGCTTTGATTTTAATGTTAATAGCGATAGACTCTGATCAAAAAAAGATTCATAAGTGTTCCAATAATTTGTAATAACATTTTTAGGCGAAAATCTACACCGTTCGGAGACAGTGATATGCACAGGAAGCTTACTTAAAGGACAACGAGTATTATATGGTCGGACTGAGGGAGGGTCTGGAAAAAATGATTTAAAACAATCTGGTTGCAGATCCTTTAGATAACGGACGCGGAAAAGTATACATTGAAAAGCTAAAATTTGTCTAACCGGAATGATATTAAAATAACTGTAAAGACTCTTAGTTGGAGATTTACCAGGAAGAGAAACTGGGGAACAAAATAACATCTTAAGGATTCTCACTGCTTTATTTTGTAACTTCACAATAGGAGAAATATGTGACTGAAACATACTCAAATAAATAATCGAACAACAATTAATATACGAATGAACAAGAGAAAAATAGATTGATTTTAAAGCATAAAAAGGAAGGAAAAATTTAAGACGATGCATTACACCTACGTTCCTTCCTAACTTAAGCCTTAGGCTAGCGATATGAGCTTTCCAGCTTGAATTCTGATCAACAATGACTCCAAGATACCAAGTTGTTTGCACTCGATTTATTTTTATTACTCGACATCCAAATGTGACTTCAACCTCTTGTAACGCTGGTACTGTAGTAGAAGTTCTAGAAAAAACCATAAAAAGAGTCTTTGAAGTGTTGACAACCAATTTATTACAATGGAACCAGTGAAGCATCTTTCTCAGTGATAATTCGAGATTTTATTTTAGAAATTGATGATCTATGTCGCAGGTAGAGTTGGCTGTATCATCAGCAAACAGTAAACTGATATCCATATCAGTCCTATGGCAAGTTAGGCTTAGAGGCAGATCGTTTACATAGATAAGAAATAATAGTGGTCCAAGTATGGACCCCTGAGGAGCCCCCACAGCATTAGATAGATTTTCCTCATCTGAAATGTAGCCATTTGCATCCAATATTTGTTTTCTGTCCTTGAGGCAAGATTCAATTAGGAGACTCGCTTGTCCTTTAACACCGCAATTATGTAGCTTAGATAGTAGAATTTTATGAGAAATAGTGTCGAAAGCTTTTTTTATGTCAACAAATATTGTTGCAGGTAGCCGACCTTTATCCATGGCATCATTCAAAAACTGGGTTAGCTTTAATATTGCATGTTCTGTAGAGTATGAAGACCTGAATCCAAATTGAAATGGGCTGAAAAAATTTGTTTTCTTCAAAAAACTGTTCAACCTGTTATAAATACACTTTTCAATAACTTTGCTAAAAGCGGACAAAATGGAAATTTTTCCTCCTTTATATAGCGGAATAACTCGCGCAGTTTTCATCACTTCAGGGAAAGATCCGTGTTTGAAGCATAGATTGACCAGATGAACCAGTACTTGAGTATAGCATCCAATGGTTTGTTTCAGTAGATAAGTAGATGAGCAATCGGCCCCTTCAGAACGTCCGTTCTTCATGATTTTTACAAGATTCTTCAGTTCCAATTCAGTCACGGGAGAGAGAAACATGGAAGAATCGACGGGATGCGGTAGAAAGTCACCAAATCCATATTCCACATCCAAGCAGTCATTCAAATTACTGTTTACGGTGGCTTCTCCCCTAGCAAAGTACAGGTTCATTTCCTCTGCTACCTTTTGCTTACTTTTCACTGTTGACCCATCCGATACATTCAATGATTCGGGAAGCCCTTGACTTTTGCTTTTGTTAAGACACTCGTTAATTATTGTCCAGGTCTTTTTTGGAGATCCTTCAGCTTCGAGAAATAGTTTCTCAAAATGAATCTTCTTCGCCCATCTTATCAGTCTTGTAAGATGGTTTTTATAAGATTTGAATGTACTTTCATTATTTGATGTGGGAGAAATTACGTATTCAGCGTAAAGTCGATTTTTTTCCTCAATACTCTTAAGCAAGCCTCTTGTTATCCATGGCTTTACAGGCACCTGGTACTTTTTACACCTTTTCTTCACAAAAGGGCAAGTTTCATTTAAAGCATTCTGAAATGTTTCAGTAAACGACCTGGATACAAATCCAACGTCATCTGACTCCAAGCATTACGACCAACCAGTACAAAGTAACTTGGCATTTAATAGCTTAACCGAACCTTGACCCATCCTTCTAGATTTTTTCATTTAACCCTTTTCACCAGAATACCGGAGAAACTCGCTCATGAGAATAAAATGATCAGACACATCCGTAAGTATTACGTCACATGACCCAACAGGGAAATTTACAAGTCGATTATCAATAATAGATGCATTTTGATTTGTAACCCGAGTTGGAATCCAGAAAGAGGAAACAAAGCCAGCAGCCAATGATGTAATAAGGAAGTCTTTAGCCAGAGTACTCGAAGGGGCAGAAGTACTTGAGTCATGACTTACTGAAGAAGTGTCAATGTTAAAGTCTCCCATGAGAATGATTTTTCTTTTCTTGGAACTGACCATCTTAGCAAATTCTTCAAATATATCCAAATATTTCTTGGTGCTAGAACTAGGAGGGCGGTAGAACATGCATAAAAGAACTTTCTCAGATACTATAATGACTTCGATAACCAGAAATTCGAACAGCATTATCTCATATAGAGAGTCAAAATTTCTTCAAAATGCAAAGAAGTATGGATGCAGAATTCAAGTCCTCCTTTCTGATTATTCAATCTGTTTTTCTGAAGCATTTGGTATCCTTAAATATTTGCCACATTCAGGGTATTTGCATTCAGAAAAGTCTCACAAAGCCCCATAACTCCTATCCTATTACCAAGAAGGAACGTAGATAAAAAATCTAGGCTAGAAAGCACCCCACACCAATCCCAACTCGCAAGTCTAAAAAGGCCATTATTAACAGGAATGATTTCTTCAGGTAAAAGATACCTGTTATGGGGTAAATTGTCAACAAGAGGGTTTTGGGCTAGATCATTACCTATATTTACTGAATTTAATATTTTACTCAACTTAGTAGAGTATCTCTCAAACCGTTTCAGTCTATCAGACATATCAAAAAAACTACTTTACAAAATAATTTGCTTTTAAATTACTTGCCAAATAGCATCCAAAAGCATGAGACATAGTGAAAAGCGCGCAACATACCGGATCCTCTGGTGATGGACATAAATTCAAAAAGATCCAAGGCTCAATACCAAACAATGGTGCTGTAAAAGGAGAAGCAGCAGAGCAAGAACTTCGCATTTTTAAAGATAGATAAAAAAGAAAACAGAAAAAGAAAATACACTGAGACAAAACGAGAAACAGCGGAATAGGGCACATAGAAAACAAAATAATAATTGGCGGAGACAAACCATAAAATTCGCTCGTCCAATGCAATTAACTGAAGATACTAAAACAAAGGGACACTAATTAAACACGAGACCAAGAAGATACAGTAGAAACTTTTGTCTCAAGCCAAACATCAGTCCCTTTGTGGCGCACTCTGGAAGATATGATTTCACCTTTTGATTACATTTCTTTCGCCACCCCAAGCAATTCACTTCTTCGAGAATTCAATACGGGTGGCAGATCCGTACATATAACAATACCACTAGATTTGAGTTTGCCAACTTTTGACATAATCAACTGCAGTTCTCTCTCACAGACGACCGAGATCAAAACAGGTTCGTTTGCTGTTTAGACTTGTTACCGCGTTGACGCGAATCAGTAACATTTGACGACCGGGGAGTGATGCGATAGCATTTCATCAGACTGATAGGTTCTGTGACTTCAAGTTTGTTTCTTATAAAGTTTGAAACTGAAACTTCCACCTTTTCGAAAAATTTTTCTTCGGGAAGCCCGTGAATGAGTAGATTAAGCTTTCTTTCTTTTGCTTCAAAGGCTAGCAGCCGCTTTTCCAACGAATCTGATTGGGTCTTTTGGTCATCTAAGGCTAACTCAAGCTCAGATATTTTATGGTCTCACAACACAGCCTCATCCTTTGGAATTTTAATTTCTACCGAAATTGAGTCTAGCTGTGTAGAAACTTGAGCTTGTGCCGTTACGATTTTGTCCAGCTTCTCATTGATCAGCTTTTTGAATTGCTCAAAGGACGACTGGGTGACTACTTACATTGTAAAATTTCATTTATAGTCCGCGAAGAATGAACAGCATTAGTCTTCCATTATTCTCTTCCGTACAGAAAATAACAAGCACTTTCCTTGAATATGGGCAGGCCCACGACAGAAGTGGCAATCACCGTTGGAAAGGTGGCCCAGTGGGACGGGAATTGCGGGACACGGTACACCTTTATAATTATATTCCAATGCCACTGAACTAAAGCCAAAGTTTGTTCAAATAACTCGTAAAAAATTGACGATTTTAACAAATGGAAATAAATATTGTATGGTCACCAGTGTTGACGCTTGCGACGGGGAACTGCCCCTCTCCTGCTTGCAAATTAGGGTTACATTAATGTATTATTATACCGCTTTACGTCTATACTCTTTGAATGCTCACAGATATTAATATTTCTTAATCTCTTACTGAACTCAATGCCACTAGTTACGCAATCCAATTAGATTCAGAGTTAAATCCAGTTTATGTCCTCACAGTTCAAAGACCAAATCAATACTGAATCAAGTCTGTTGGTTCTTCTTGATCTTAATCACGATTTTGATTATTTTACAAGATTTAATTATCTTGTAAAATATTACAAGTAAATGTTTACTTGTAAATATTACAAATTAATCAATCATTATCTACAAGATATGTTTGTAATTCGTCTTTTCCTTTTTAATTTTTCACTTTTACGGAAATGAATTAAATAACAAACAGAGATTAAATAAAGAAAAAATTAACAAAAGAAAAGAAAGAAGCTATTTCTCGAGCAGAACAGAAAAAAAACTACCATAGTTATAATGAACAGTGAAATAAAAGTTAAAAGAAACGGAAGTTAGACTTTATAAAAAAAATTACACCAATAATGAACTTATAGTATACCAAAAATAAAACTGATATCCAACTCAAAGTCCAAACGAACAGAAATTACTAGATATATAAACAGGGAAGATGCCCCTTGTACCTCAAATATAGTTAAGGAACACATATTAAAAGAAGTATCTTAAATATGAAAGAAACATATATTAAACTTAATAAAAAATGAAACCAAAAATGAATTAATAATGTACCAAAAATAAAACTTATATTCAATTCAAACTAAAAACGAAGAGAAATTACTAGATATATAAACTGGTATGTTATCCCTCTTGCACCCCAATTATGGCGCAAAAGTCATTCACGTTTTACTGAAAGCAAAATACATTTGAAATAATTTTTCTTTTATCATTGTAATATTGAAAAAAATCCCTAAGAAAAAATTCCCCGGAATTTTTTTTCCTAGTTGGCACAGTTTCTCTTTTTCCCACTTAAAGCTTAGTACTACTCTACTACCAGAATTTGTTGAATGAATAATTGCGTCAATAACTTTTGGAATTCATGAATAAATTCTTAAATTCAGTAAAAAAAAAAGCGCCAAAAACTGCTATCGCATCAATTAAGCCAAATATTAATTTCAATTCCTAAAGAAATGTTTTATTGATGCAAAAAAAAACTCTGATTACATTTTGAAATCGGTGTATAAGGCTGCATTAGGTTCTAAATTGTGTTTCCACGGATTAAAAACAAACATTTCTATGAATAAAAAAAGGATAGTATCTGCTGCTGGTACGGAAAAATCTCCCACCGTATTTTTGACATCATCCTAAAAATTTACAAGAAACCACTAAAAAAAAACATAGAATATGAAAAGTATCTTATGGAAAATTTTAAATCACCGTAAAATCTTAAATTATTAAACTTTGGAATGTCCAAAATACAAAAACCTTGGCTAATTGTATTATTTATTTATCTCATTTATTGTCTAAAAATACTTGTAAAATTCCAATCAAGGATATAGAGTCAAAGTTTCAAAATTAATCCAGTAAACAACACAGTGACATCTGAATTTATTCTTTTTACGTCAGCTGTGTATCAATTTAATGTAGTTGTAATAGGTTTCAGAATCTATGTTATGAAAGAACATCATAGAAAAGAAAAAGGTCAGGAGAATATTGGTAAACAAACCTTCCAAATTAGTTGCAACCTGCTGAATAATGTCTTCAGAATTGAATGTAAAAACCACCTTGTTGTTTTGGTCAGTATGTAGCTGAACGAAGTTATTCATATAATCATAGGCATATAAAATGAGAGAAGACACATCAAACGTTCTGATATTAAGAAGTATGTCTTCTGAGAAAAAACGAAACAATCCAAATTTATGCGCGTCAATTTTTGAGGTGGCATTTGCTTCGACAAAAGTCCCTCGGGATCGGAATGTTAAGGCATTTTTATTGATATCTGAAATTGAGAAAGAATAAATCAAAATAAACTCTGCCACTAAGAATTCTCCTGATGAGCCCTTGTGTTGGGTTGTTGCCTCTGAATTATTTGTCTTTATTGTTTCTATTGTTTGGTAAATGACGACTTATACTTATTGACGACATGACTGCCTGTCCATGGATTATTCTTTATGGTTGATTGTGTATGGCTATGCTGTTTGACTTATGTGATTGTATGGATAAGTAGGGTTAAGGCCTCATTCAAGTGCTGGTCTATATTATCCACTAATTTAGGAAAACAGTCTTCCTTTTCTCCTTCTGTCTCTCTCTCTTTTTTTTCTTTTTTTTTCTTTTTTTTTGTGTTTGTGCTGTTGCATTGGTGATTTTTCTTTTCATGATATTATTCCAGGTTGGATCCAGTGCTGGTGGATAAATTTTTTTTTTAGTTTTCTCCCCGACAGACCTTTACCCTGGTCCAGGTTTTTATCCTGATATTGTTAATTATTGGTGAGATGGCACTTATGCAAATTTCATGTTCTTTCATGTTTTTGTTTATGTATTTATTGACCTATTGACCTTGGCATGTTTTTTGGACTTTGATTGTTGGATTTTGATTTGGATGTTGGTTGGTTTTGGATTTATTTTCAATAACTTTTTATGCAACAAAACACAAATATTAGCCTCGGAACTAAAACTAAAAAATAAAATAAAAACTAATAAAAAAACTAAAAAAGCTAAAAAACTAAAAAAACTAAAAAAACTAAACAAAAGGTAAAAAACTAAAAAAAACTGAAAACTAAAAAAGAAAAAAACTAAAAAAAAGGAAAAAACTGAAAAATAAAAGAGAAAAAGAAAACTAAAAAAATATGAATAAATATATATAAAAATAAGTTGTTTGTAGGTTATGTCTGTCTGTCTGTCTGTCGAGTGACGTCGTGTTTGTCCGCATATGACGTCTGAATTATTTCACACTAATACAAAAGAAGAAAAAAACTAAAAAGGTAAAAACTACAAAAAAAACTAAAAAGAAAAAAAACTAAAAAAGCTAAAAAACTAAAAAAAAACTAAAAAAAAGGTAAAAAACTAAAAACTAAAAAAAAACTGAAAAAACTAAAAAAAGAAAAAAACTAAAAAAAAACTAAAAACTAATAAAAAAACTAAAAAAGCTAAAAAACTCAAAAAACTAAAAAAAGGTAAAAAACAAAAAAACTAAAAAAGAAAAAACTAAAAAAAGGAAAAAACTGAAAAATAAGAGAAAAAGAAAACTAAAAAAATATTAATAAATATAATAAATATAAATATAATATAAATTAGCAATCAACAAAGCACCGAGACACAAATGACGACCGGGACACAGGGAGCATAAATGACGACCAGGACATAAGTAAAAAAAAAAACTAAAAAACTAAAAAATGGTAAAAACTACAAAAAAACTAAAAACTAATAAAAAAAACTAAAAAATCTAAAAATCTAAATAAACTAAAAAAGAAAAAAAAGAAAAAAGGAAAAAAATAAAGGAGAAAAACAAAACTAAAAAACGAATGTATATACAGACCGGGACACCGGGATACAAATGACGACCGGGACACAGGGAATATAAATGACGACCGGGACACAGGGACACAACTACAATGGGGACGCCGGGGGGCACAGGGGGATATAAATGACGACCGGGACACCGGGACACAAGGAATATAAATGACGCCCGGGACACTCAAAGAGAAATCACAGACTGGAACACCGGGACACAAATGACGACCAGGACACAGGGAATATAAATGACGACCGGGACACAGGGACATAACTACAAAGGGGACGCCGGGGGTGGATAGGGGGATATATAAATGACGATGGCAACTCAGGGAATGGTCGATTAGCAATCACCATCAACAAAGCTCAAGGGCAATCATTAGAATCATGAGGCATAGATCTGAATACGGATTGTTTTCCCATGGACCATTATATGTTGCATGTTCAAGAGTCGGTAAACCTGACAATCTATTTATATGCACAGACAATGGGACAACAAAGAATGTTGTATATTCGCAAGTTTTACGTAGTTAAAAACATATATATCTATATATATAAAAATAAGTTGTCTATGGATCGGTGGATCAGGTGACGATCCACAAAAAAGGTAAAAAACTAAAAACTAAAAAAAAAAACTGAAAAAACTAAAAAAAGGCAAAAACTACAAAAAAAAAACTAAAAACTAATAAAAAAAATAAAAAAGCTAAAAAACTAAAAAAACTAAAAAAACTAAAAAACTAAAAAAACTAAAAACTAAAAAAAAACTTAAAAAAAGGAAAAAACTGAAAAATAGAAGAGAAAAAGAAAACTAATAAAATTGAGAATAAAAATAAAAAAAAATAAAAAAGATAAAAACTAAAAAAAAAGTAAAAAGAAAAAACGAAAAAAACTAAAAAAGCTAAAAAAAAGGTAAAAACCAATAAAAAACTAAAAAGAAAAAAAGGAAAAAAACTAAAAAAAATTTTCATCTAAAAAACTAAAAAAAAACTAAAAAAGGTAAAAACTAAAAGAACTAAACAAAGAAAAAAAAATAAAAAAAGGAAAAAAAACTGAAAAATAAAGGAGAAACAATCTAAATAAATGACGACACTCAAAGAGAAAGCGACCGAGACAAAAGGAATGTTCGATTAGCAATCAACAAAGCACCGGGACACAGGGAGTATAAATGACGACGACCGGGACAGAGGGACATAACTACAAAGGGGACGCCGGGGTGCACAGGGGGATATATAAATGAATAAAATTAAGAATAAAATAAAAAAAATAAAAAAGATAAAAACTAAAAAAAAAGTAAAAAGAAAAAACGAAAAAAAACTAAAAAAGCTAAAAAAAAGGTAAAAACTAATAAAAAACTAAAAAGGAAAAAAAAATAAAAAAATAAAAAATAAAAAAAAAACTTAAAAAAAAGGAAAAAACTGAAAAATAGAAGAGAAAAAGAAAACTAATAAAATTAAGAATAAAAATAAAAAAAATAAAAAAGATAAAAACTAAAAAAAAAGTAAAAAGAAAAAACGAAAAAAACTAAAAAAGCTAAAAAAGGTAAAAACCAATAAAAAACTAAAAAGAAAAAAAGGAAAAAAACTAAAAAAAAATTTTCATCTAAAAAACTAAAAAAAAACTAAAAAAGGTAAAAACTAAAAGAACTAAAAAAGAAAAAAAAAACTAAAAAAAGGAAAAAAACTGAAAAATAAAGGAGAAACAATCTAAATAAATGACGACACTCAAAGAGAAAGCGACCGAGACAAAAGGAATGTTCGATTAGCAATCAACAAAGCACCGGGACACAGGGAGTATAAATGACGACGACCGGGACACAGGGACATAACTACAAAGGGGACGCCGGGGTGCACAGGGGGATATATAAATGACGATGGCGACTCAGGGAATGGTCGATTCACAGGTGGGACATAGGGACACAACTACAATGGCGCGTAACTAATATGGCGCGTAACGACTTACGCGCGCGGGGGGGCTTGGGGGGGGCGCGAAGCGCCCCCACCAACTAGGTGTTGGGGTGGCGCGAAGCGCCACCCCAACAGCTAGTAATATATATAAAAGATTTTCTGGATATAAGACAACAGTTAATAATGAAAAAACTAATAACTATCTAGTTCAACATCGTAATAATGGTAAATGTTCCGTACCAGATATAACTGTCACAATTTTAGAAAATTTAGAATTAGAAAATTTAAATAAAGAAGAGAAGAATAATAGACTACGTAAACAGGAGGATTTCTGGATCCATACTCTTGGTACAGCTTATCCTTTTGGGCTAAATGATCGTGTAGCAAAATATGGTGACATGTCTCATGTTGTTGTTAAATGTATTGATGGTTTTATGGACCATCCTTCTTTTACTTGTCCTACTAAACGTAAAAAATGATCGAGAGGACATAGGAAAAATAATAGAAAAAATGAATTAGATGTACATATGCTTTCTATAGATCTATGCCAGCTACTTGAATCTAGGGGTATGATTTCTGTAATAAAGTGTATAAATAATTTATCCAAGAGGAATTTAATCAAACTTTTCTAGATTGTTAAGAATAATACAGCTCTTGATTATAATTTTAAAGTAATATGTGATACAATTTGCATTCTAACTAAAACGAAATTTATTTCAAAAAAGAAAAAGTTCGATAAGATTAGTAATAAGGATAACAGATTATATTTACTTATTAATTTTACTTGTAAGCAGATTGAAGATATTAATTTACCAGAAATTTTAAATCAGCGGTATGTGAAACAGGCCCTTCCTAGTAATTTGAATTATAATGATAGTCCAGTTTTAACTTATAAATTTTCAAAAACTATTGGGCAAATTATTTTTAATTATAATTTAATACTAAAAAGACTAGATAGTGATATAAATTGGAAACCGGTTTGTAATTGTAAGCAACTTGGCCCATTTGTAAATCCTACTTACAAACATGTTATAACAGGGGACTTGTCAATAATAAAGCAAGATGATCTTCAAATTATAATGAATAAAGGGGCTAATTTCCGTCTTTCTCGTCATCTGAAACCATCGAGTGTTCTTGATGGCTTGGAAAATGATTTTGATTTATTTATTGATAAGTGGTGTAAGAAAGAGAATAAAAATAAAGAGAGTTTTCAAAGTTGGAAGAATTTAATTATTAGTAGAATAAGAAATAAAATATATTCTAACTTAAAAAATAGTAACACTAAATCATTATTTTATAATGCGAAGATTAAACAAGCAATCGCTAATCTAAAGAATGAATTTGTAATTGTGCCAGTGGATAAAGCTAGCAATAATTTTGCCATAATTTGTCAGAAGCTGTATTGTGATATCTTAAAAAGGGAGTTATGCACAACTAATGTTTACGAAAAGGTAAATATAGAGGATGAGAGTTTAATTGAAAAGACTGAAGAAATACTTTTTAAAAATTTTAATATTAAAATAAATGACAATGATAAAAAGTTCCCTTTCCTATATTGGACTGTAAAATTTCATAAGAATCCCTCTAAACCACAGTTTATTGCTGGAGCAGCTAAATGTCCAACCCGCATTGCTGCTACTGACCTCTCTTAAATTTTAAAGGAAATTGTAGATAAACTTAAAACCTATTGTTCTGGTATTAAAAAATTTTCGAATTTTAATCCATATTGGAGTGTTAATAATTCACTGCAGGTGATAGATTATGTAACAATGGTTTCAGCTAAAAGAATTGAGTCTTTCGATTTTGCGACAATGTATACTAATTTATCACTTAATGTAGTGTTTGATAATTTAAAAACTGTTATCAAGAAATATATATATATTATATCTATATATATATTTATATATATATATATATATATATATATATATATATATATATATATATATATATATATATATATATATATACTAATTTATACTAATTTATCACTTAATGTAGTGTTTGATAATTTAAAAACTGTTATCAAGAAATATATATATATTATATTTATATATATATTTATATATATATATATATATATATATATATATATATATATATATATATATATATATATATATATATATATATATATATTCACAGGTGGGACACAGGGACACAACTACAATGGCGCGTAACGACTTACGCGCGCGGGGGGGCTTGGGGGGCGCGAAGAGCCCCACCAGCAAGGTGTTGGGGTGGCACGAAGCGCCACCCCAATAGCTAGTATATATATATATATATATATATATATATATATATATATATATATATATATATATATATATATATATATATATATATATATATATATATATATATATATAGATGACGGAAATTTAATAGAGGAAGGCCTCTCAGCCAGGTTTGGGTATTTAGAGGAATCGAGAGGGTGAGCAAGAGGAAGTTTATAACTCTTCTCTTAGATGGTGGTGAGACTCTGAGAAAGGATAAAGCAACTCTAATCCCTCTCATCTAAAGATACATAAGATCGGTTTAATAGTTATGAGCGACAGCTGGGCAGCAGACTCCAGTCTGTCAAAAGTCAGATTGACTCATCACCAGATAAATCCCTCCAAAGCTTTGTTGACCCAGAGGATGTGACCATCCATACCCGAAGTATTTCCATTATTTAATTTCATGTTAAGGATTTAAATATCGGCATAAAATTAACCATTCTTGAACTTGTACTAAGTTTAAAATAGGTTTTTGTATTTTTTTTTTTTCGAACACTAATTTTATAGAGCAGAATCTTGAAACTTCAAGGGAATACGATGAAAAATATGGTTGCAGATAATATCGTTCAAAGCCTTATTAAAGATGATCTTTTTAAAGATTTGCACAGAAAGACGGAAGTCCTGTAGAACTTGAAGTTGCCCAGGATCATAAGAGAGTGGATAGCCCTCCATAGCTCTCTTCATCCACACCAATTAATGTTTCAGTGCAATTTGAGAATTAAAATAACAAATATTGTAACTTTCGAGATAATCGGCATAAGGTAAAATGAACTTACTAGTTTCACAATTATGTCCAAAATGGGCTAACGGATTTTGGCATATGCACTTGTAGGAGCCCCAAAATTCAACACAAATTGCATCATTTTGACAAGGATTGGGGTCACATGATGGCAAACAATGTTTCTGTATCATATCTGGAAAACGAGCGTTCATGTAAGCGTACAAGTTGACCACTTCGTTATTCATTACCAAACCACGATAACATCCGATGAGACCTTCACTATGATTCGAACGCTGCAGCATTTCTCTGAAATTTGAAAACTAATCTGAAACAAATTTCTCGTGCAGTTTGGAAATTTCTTTATTGTGATGGCTGTTGAGCAAGCAAAAAATAATAAAAGAGTTAACAAAACGAAACTAAAGCAAACCAAACAAAATAAATAAAACAAAAGTAAACACAACAAAAAATAATAAAAAGAGTAAACAGAGAGGACAATTAAAGTAGACAGAGTAGCAGACATGGCAGCAACTAAAAAACAGGGGTCAGGCGCCTTTCCCCAAAAATCCTCCAGTGGAATCCCCTTCCTGCAGAAGAAAATTCATCCTAGAAAATCCCCCTACTATTCTCTACTGTAAATATCTTCCCCAATGCAAAACTGGGTATTGTACACCAGCTATTAAGAATAAGTGACGGTGGACTATTGTGTAGGCGGGGGGATGCTAGATGCCTCAAACAGCGCATTTTAATGCCAAGTTTGTCTAAATATCCATGAACCTTCAAATTAGTATAGAAAGGGGCGGGGGGGGGGGGTGCTGGTGGAGGCGGAAATATCTCATCTCCCTTTTTTAGACTAAGCATGAATAAGGTTGCTGAGGGCAATACCTCCTTGCTTATTGCAGAAATATTTATCGGACACTTAGTTAAAGTTTCATCTAACTAAACTTCATATTTCCGAAAATAATCATAAATGATGTTTAAGAGCGCATCAGCTATTATGAAGAAGCGGTGGCGGATCATTTTTTGGGCTGAGGGGGATGCCTCGAGAGTGCATCATAACTCACATTGAACTTTCAGATAAATATACAGTGATTTCTAGAGAAGAGGGGAGGTAAAAATTTACATCTATTCCTCTTGATTTTCAGGAATATTTCTGGTCTACCCCTCAATTATTGGTGATGGGGGAGGGTGAATAATAGTGCTCTCCCTATGACAACAATCTGTCCTATGTAACCCAAAACATTACGTCCAGAGGTCTACTGACAAAAACATGGAAAGGGCAACACAGGGCACCATGAGCCTGACCAGGAGATTTATTAGGGGGGGGGAATATGCAAATTGAACCAGGAGCCTTGTTTCCAGTGATTTTAAAAAGTAATATTTCTCTTTTCCTGTTGATATAACATATTTTAGTATATTTAAACATATGCGAACAATGTATTTAAGCAACATAGAACCCCATTGTAAAGGTCGTCGTGGCTTCGACCATAAAGAAGATCAAAAGTCCCGTAGAATTTCAATCCATATGAACAATAATGCCCTTCACCTTCGACATAAAATTTTGTAGACAAAATTCCATTAAGAACTTGTTCGACAAAACTATTATTCATCGTAAACCATGACTAATTATTCAAATTGTGTCCTAAATAAGAACGACTGCTGAGACGCAAGCGCTTTTGAGCTTGAATATATGCTTTTTGAACGCACTAAAAAAGCTTTAGCGTAACGCCCGAGGTGCTGAGAAGGGGGTGGCCTCCCTCATATACGGAACAATTTCTGTTCATTTTAAGTTTTAATGCCACTCTTTGCTTTCAGCTGAATAAACTTGTTTGTTTTTAAATTTATCCTATAGGATTTATTTTAATATTTTTTTCTTTCAATTCTACTTATCGCATTCTTGGGGCTGGGGGTTAAGTGATCCTAGCAGGGTAAGATAAAGGTTAAAGGGATTAATTTGCATATGCTTATTTGAAATAAAGAACTCTGTTCTTCTTAATTCTCTTGATTCTGACTCGGATTTCGACTCCATATTATTGAAATTGGTTCAAGAAAAAAAAATCTGCTTGAAGATACTCAAGACTTGGAATCAGGAGTTCTGTCAATTTCAAATATGCTTGGTTCTGACAATATAAATATGCTTGATTGGTTATGCTGGATGGAGGAGGAGTTATAGATGCCACAAAACGTTTGCCATGACTAGTTCGAAGCTTACAGTTGTAAGTGCTTTGGCTAAAGAGTAGTGATGCCATAATGCTTGTAAAGGCACCCATAGGGGATACACTATTGGAGTTAACAATTCCTAGAGACATTATTGCGTGCACCTGGGTCTTAAGTAATACCGTAATGCAAGTTTTTGTTACCTAATATTATCGTACGGCTAGTACAAGTTCCAAGAGAGTTATATGCTCTATTACTAAAAAATAAAAAATATTTAAAAAAATCTACAGTCAATCTGACAATACCATCTAAACCATTGCTTAACAAACCGGTGTGCGTCAAAAGTAACCAATATCCAGTAATCGATTTTCTTCCTACATGAGAATAATTCTGGAAATAGGAAACATGCAATCCAAAGCTTTATCGAATCATTTCCCCTTCCACTAGAAATTAATTTCCAAATCACAGCATTAGGAAAGATTTGGTGGTACAGATTTCTAAGGCACCGTTCCTTCGGGGGAATCTCTGATCTTACATTCGATTCCAACACCGGACAAAAATCTTTGATAACAGCTTATAAAGGTTCCTTTAGAAATAAATCGTGATGTCTTGGAAAAATATCATAAAACAAAAAAAAATCTTGAAGGAAATGAAATCTCGAAGAAAAAACCCCTCTGAAGAAAAAAATTAAAAACTTGAAGAAAAAAAATCTTGAAGAAAACATCTTGAAGAAAAAAATCTTGATGAAAAAGAAAACAACACCTTGAAGAAAAGTTTGCTGTTTTGTAGCAAACAGGTGTACTACAGTATTACGTAACAAACAGGTGTATTATAGTATTACGTAAGACGCATGTGCCCGTAATAACGTCTCTAGGGATTGGTAACTCCAATAGTATATCTCCTATGGGTGCCTTTAAAAATATTATGGTATCACTACTCCAAATGGACTAATGTAGAAAAATTACTGAAAAGTACAAAAAATTACTGCTTCATTTGAAATTGGTCCCTCTTCTAACAAAGTTGGCTCGAATAAACATAGAATTTTTCCGATTTGTTGGGAGATTATATGAAACTTTGGGCTAAAAGAACCCCAGTGCATACAGAAAATAAAAAAAATGCTTCCCCGTCAAGCAGCCCAAAAAGAGGACAGAAAACTGCCAGAAACTCTATTCCCGCACACTTTAAATACAAAGTGTTATTTTAGAAACTTTAGAGGAGGACCATTCGATTGAAAATTATAGGTTCTTGTTTGTTTTTTAAAAGGCCAAAAGGTAATGAAGGGCGATCAGCCTCTTTTTCAGTTCATTATCTGCTATCCGGCTTCTCCTTAACTCCAATGGTATCTAATCAAATTTAAAGATATCTGGCTGGTTCAAAACCTTCAAGACGTCTAATAAGTTTGCCTTCAGGGTTGATATCAGCCCCAGAGTCCCAATGGTAAACTTAATCTTACCCTGCTACGATAAATAAACCCTGAAGCACAGAAATAGAATTAACATAAAATAAAATGCAAAAATTAAAACTAAAAAACATTATAAGCAAACATAGTATGCCTGTGTTTTGGAATATTGGTAGAGCACTCCAAAATTCCTCCTTTTCTTCATTATTTTTATTTGACATACTTTCTCTGTGGCTGCTCAATTTTCCATGTTCGGAGAATTTAACACGGTAGGGGATTTTATCTGGGGGTAATTCTCTGCAAGAAGAATTTTGCTGAGAGGGGGAGGGGGTAGAACAAGCTTACTATCGTCTTTGAAAATTATGCTCTTAAAAAAATAAATAACATAAACTGTTTGAATGAACAACGATTGAGAAATATTTTGATATCCAATATCAACTTACTTGAAAAATTTTTCTTGGGAATTTCTAAAATTTTGACGTAAAGATCTTGTTCCAGCACTCAAAAACTCTCAAACTATACAATTAAAAAATATTTTCATGACGAAAAAGATGAGTTTTGTCCCCAAAGTGGGTCTGACAATTTATTTTTCCGGTGAAAGAGTTGATGCAGATTTCAAAAACAAGATTAGGTCCGAACTCTAATCAAACCAAGTGACAATCATGCTCATATCAATAGTAACGCAACACCTTTGGGTGCGTTTTGTACGCAAACGCTTCGTTCTTCTATACGCCAAAGGCTTCTGCGATTGCAACTTGCTCGAACTCTGAGAATCTCCTGAGAAAGACCACTATTGAGTTTTACATTATTGAGGGGTGATAAAAGGTGAGAAGCTAATTAAACTTGAGTGAAAGTATCAAGAAACGTTTGGTGTTCTGTTGGATAGATGAAGAATAAGAGTACCTGAGGTGTATAATTTTTCTTAATATTTTTTGTTTTTAAATGATATGATACACTCTATGAAATAAAGGAGGTAAGATTAACCAGTCAGCAAAACGATACGTAGCCCTTTCCATAAATTAGTGAAGAACTTGGTGAGTTTATTCTATTTCTATAAGATGCCTCTTGCTGAAAGACACTTTTACAAAATAAAGGTCTGGTATGCTAAATTGGAATTTGTAAAAAATTTGTGTAAAAAAAAGCAATGACACTCACTCTGGTGCACCCCCTATGTAAAGTGTTGCTTCGAATGGACCAAACTCTTCGCCATCCTTTAGGTCTAGTAGAATTGATTCTTGGTTTACTGTAAATCTTACATGGTATTCATTATAGTCAATCCAAACTTGCTGCCATTCACCGCTGTTTAAGTCCCTGCTGGATTTGACAGTAACGCTTCTCGGCACTCCGTTAATAGAAAATTCAAGAGTCAATTCATCTGAAAAGAGAAGGGAACATACTTCAAAAAGGGAGGAGGAGGCTACGGAGGAGGCAAGACACAAAATTTAATTAATTGATTTCACCGAAGTTCTCAACTGCATTAGTAAAAATGAAGAAACGCTTTATAGTTCTACCTTGTCTGCCCAACTGGACCTATTTGTCAACACAAATAGTGTGAAAACTGTTTGCGTTATATTTATTTTTTTATTTAATTAGTAGAACAAATCCGTTACTAATTTAATAAAACTTCTTTTTCATAGAAGTAGAGAGCGAGATTCAAAATTAAATTTGCGTAAATCATCCAAAGCAAAGAGTAGGCATTAGCTTATAGAGGCTCACCTTTACATTGTCATAAGCTTTACTAGAAATAAAGACACAAACTTTGAAATCTTGAGTTATCTGTTTTTATCAAAGATGAGAAAAATACTTTTTGTCTTTATAGAAACATAATTATGTTCTCAATAACCAAATAACCAGAAAAAACAAAGAAAGCCTTCTGGCAATAAGTTCCTTGCAATTGCATGTCGAGATGCATATGATTTTTAAATATTTTATCAAATATTACTCACCATAAATTTTACATACCCATTACCCAGTTACATACCCATATTACCTTCAGGGATACAAATAAGAATAATTCTTTAATTTTCAAGACTTAGTATTGTTCAAGCCTTCGAAAGAAAAAGTTATCCTCGCCAAAAGCTTGTCAAAAGGTCAAAACCTTGCTGTGCCCTTCTTTAAAATAAAAAAAAAACTATTCTTTTGAGTAACACAATATATTTTTTTATATTCACAGATATTCCTAATCAATTAATCTATCTTTTACCGAGATTGAAGATTAGTAAAACAAAACAACAAAACAATTAGCAAAAGCACATTCGAAAATGTAAACAACGAAATTAACATGAAACTTTCCAGAAGAAAAGTATTATTAAGCAAATGAATGTTACAAAACTTCTTCTAACAATAAATAGCTACAATGGAGAAGGACTGGAGATGGTCCAGCAAATTTAGAATGTTTACTGTCTAATGATAGAGTTCAGGACAGTTACTAACTAATATATCTTGTTTGTCTTATAAACCAGGAAAAAATTTTTTGATGTTTACAATATCCTTTTCATTACATATTGACAATTTCTAACAACTTGAAGAAGTGCACTAAATTTGAAAGAAGCAACTGATAAAGACTAACCATTAAAAAGTAAAACTCTAAAATACGGATGTTTCGGATGAAGCATAGCTTGATATAAGAGTATACCCGATTCGCTTGATGTTCTGAAACTAAACGCTAAATCACCAGTCCTCCATCCTGGAACTTCCATATAAGAATCTGGGGATTTAAAAGTGACTACGTATTGTTGAGTATCTGAAACAGAAAGCAAAGGTTTATTCTTTCTTTAATGTAGTAAAACAGAGGTACAAACTTAATTATTTGCAACGTCATAGGTTTAATATTGAAGCAGTTTGTTTAGTTTAAAAAAATTAAAATAAATAAATGGTACTAGAAGGCCTATAACTGAACTTATAAAATATTATTCGACATGATTGGTAAACAAGGTTATAACTGTTTTGGGATAAATTAAAAAGAAGTGTTGGGGCTGGTAGATGTCCAGCATTTATTTTTTATTGGTGCTTCTCACAAATTTCAAACCATGAAACATTAATGGCTATTATTCAGGAGCCTAAGAAATATAGTTATAATTACTATAGCAACAGGTTTGAGGCACCTAGGTTATTCATAGTCACACAGTTTTGCTAATTTTTCTTAGGAAAAATTTGTTGTTTGTGTAATAATAGAAAAGTAGTATACTCAGAATATTTGAGGTCAGAATTCATGGATAGATATAACTTGTTACCAATAGAATATTTCAAGTCCCAAAAATAAATTGAAGTAGCTATCATACAAAAGTGCAACGGTCAATTTTAAAACTCAAATTACAAAAGTTCGAAGGTCAAAAGGACAAGAACTCAATTTCTGAGGGTCAAGGGGAAAACTCTTATTTAGAATTAAACACGGTTGAAGGCCAAAGCTGCCGATCGAAGTGATAGCAAAAAGGGGCCTAGATTAAAAATTTTACGAAGTTGACTTTTTCCTAGCCAGTATGATAAAAGGCTAGTAATTATAAATATATGTTCCAAATTGGTCAGCTTTTGAATTATTGCTTTAAGTTCGAGTTCATAAGTGTTCAATAACATATATATATATATATATATATATATATATATATATATATATATATATATATATATATATATATATATATATATATATATATATATATATATATATATATATATATATATATATATATATATATATATATATATATATATATATATATATATATATATATATATATATGTACATATATATATATATATATATATATATATATATATATATATATATATATATAAATAAGTTGTCTGTCTGTCTGTGGATGGATCAGGTGACGTCACCTGAAAAAACTGGATCAGGTGTCGTCAAAACTGAAAAAGCTAAAAAAAGGCAAAAACTACAAAAAAAAACTAAAAACTAATAAAAAAATAAAAAAGCTAAAAAACTAAAAAAACTAAAAAAGGCAAAAACTACAAAAAAAACTAAAAACTAATAAAAAAGCTAAAAAACTAAAAAAACTAAAAAAAGGCAAAAACTACAAAAAAACTAAAAACTAATAAAAAAGCTAAAAAACTAAAAAAACTAAAAAAAGGCAAAAACTACAAAAAAAAACTAAAAACTAATAAAAAAATAAAAAAGCTAAAAAACTAAAAAAACTAAAAAAGGCAAAAACTACAAAAAAAACTAAAAACTAATAAAAAAGCTAAAAAACTAAAAAAACTAAAAAAAGGCAAAAACTACAAAAAAACTAAAAACTAATAAAAAAGCTAAAAAACTAAAAAAACTAAAAAAAGGCAAAAACTACAAAAAAAACTAAAAACTAATAAAAAAAATAAAAAAGCTAAAAAACTAAAAAAAAACTAAAAAAACTAAAAAAAGGTAAAAAACTAAAAAAACTAAAAACTAAAAAAAACTAAAAAAAAGGAAAAAACTGAAAAATAAGCTAAAATAAAGGTAAAAACCAATAAAAAACTAAAAAAAAACTGAAAAAACTAAAAAAAGGCAAAAACTACAAAAAAAAACTAAAAACTAATAAAAAAAGTAAAAAAGCTAAAAAACTAAAAAAACTAAAAAAACTAAAAAAAGGTAAAAAACTAAAAAAAAATAAAAAATAAAAAAACTAAAAAAAAGGAAAAAACTGAAAAACAAGCTAAAATAAAGGTAAAAACCAATAAAAAAAACTAAAAAGAAAAAAAGGAAAAAACTAAAAAAAATTTTCATCTAAAAAACTAAAAAAAACTAAAAAAGGTAAAAACTAAAAGAACTAAAAAAGAAAAAAATAAATGACGAAACTCAAAGAGAAAGCGACCAGGACAAAAGGAATGTTCGATTAGCAATCAACAAAGCACCGGGACACAGGGAGTATAAATGACGACCAGGACATAAGTAAAAAAAAAAAAACTATCTACATATATAAAAATAAGTTGTCTGTGGATCTGTGGATCGTGGATCAGGTGACGTCACCTGAAAAAACTGGATCAGGTGACGTCAAAACTGAAAAAAACTAAAAAAAGGCAAAAACTACAAAAAAAAACTAAAAACTAATAAAAAAAATAAAAAAGCTAAAAAACTAAAAAAACTAAAAAAAGGCAAAAACTACAAAAAAAAACTAAAAACTAATAAAAAAGCTAAAAAACTAAAAAAACTAAAAAAAAGGCAAAAACTACAAAAAAACTAAAAACTAATAAAAAAAATAAAAAAGCTAAAAAACTAAAAAAACTAAAAAAATTAAAAAAAGGTAAAAAACTAAAAAAACTAAAAACTAAAAAAAACTAAAAAAAGGAAAAAACTGAAAAATAAGCTAAAATAAAGGTAAAAACCAATAAAAAACTAAAAAAAAACTGAAAAAACTAAAAAAAGGCAAAAACTACAAAAAAACTAAAAACTAATAAAAAAAGTAAAAAAGCTAAAAAACTAAAAAAAACTAAAAAAACTAAAAAAACTAAAAAAAGGTAAAAAACTAAAAAAAAAAATAAAAAAAACTAAAAAAAGGAAAAAACTGAAAAATAAGCTAACATAAAGGTAAAAACCAATAAAAAACTAAAAAGAAAAAAAGGAAAAAACTAAAAAAAATTTTCATCTAAAAAACTAAAAAAAACTAAAAAAGGTAAAAACTAAAAGAACTAAAAAAGAAAAAAATAAATGACGACACTCAAAGAGAAAGCGACCAGGACAAAAGGAATGTTCGATTAGCAATCAACAAAGCACCGGGACACAGGGAGTATAAATGACGACCAGGACATAAGTAAAAAAAAAAAATTAACAAAACTAAAAAGAAGGTAAAAACTACAAAAAAACTAAAAAGAAAAAAAAACTAAAAACTAATAAAAAAACTAAAAAATCTAAAAATCTAAATAAACTAAAAAAGAAAAAAAAGAAAAAAATAAAGGAGAAAAACAAAACTAAAAAACGAATGTATATACAGACCGGTACACCGGGATACAAATGACGACCGGTACACAGGAAATATAAATGACGACCGGGACACAGGGACACAACTACAACGGGGACACCGGGGGAAACAGGGGGATATAAATGACGACCGGGACAAAAAAACTAAAAAGAAAAAAAACCTAAAAACTAATAAAAAAACTAAAAAATCTAAAAATCTAAATAAGCTAAAAAAGAAAAAAAAAAGGAAAAAAATAAAGGAGAAAAACAAAACTAAAAAACGAATGTATATACAGACCGGGACACCGGGATACAAATGACGACCGGGACACAGGGAATATAAATGACGACCGGGACACAGGGACACAACTACAACGGGGACACCGGGGGAAACAGGGGGATGTAAATGACGACCGGGACACCGGGACAGGGAATGGTCGATTAGCAATCACCATCAACAAAGCTCAAGGGCAATCATTAGAATCATGAGGTATAGATCTGAATACAGATTGTTTTCCCATGGACCATTATATGTTGCATGTTCAAGAGTCGGTAAACCTGACAATCTATTTATATGCAAAGACAATGGGACAGCAAAGAATGTTGTATATTCGCAAGTTTTACGTAGTTAAAACCATATATATATATATATATATATATATATATATATATATATATATATATATATATATATATATATATATATATATATATATTCACAGGTGGGACATAGGGACACAACTACAATGGCGCGTAACTATTATGGCGCGTAACGACTTACGCGCGCGGGGGGGTTCGGGGGGTTGCACGAAGCGCCCCCACCAACTAGGTGTTGGTGTGGCGCGAAGCGCCACCCCAACAGCTAGTATATATATATATATATATATTTATGATTCAGAGAGGGTTAGAGCGGAGGGACTAGCTGACAATCCACGTGTCATACAGATCACGTCAATATACAATACTATTTAAATACCACTTGGGGCGAATATGCATTTGATAAAGGTAAAATTTTAGTAGAAAGAGAGGAGGGTGCTCAAAACTTGATGGTCATTTTGTTTAATTTATAATTTTGCTGAGGTTGAAATTTGAATTATTTCATATTTCTTTTGTTAAATGACAGCAAAAAGACAAAGCAAACCAGACATATAAAAGTGATTTTAGAAGAAAAATAAACCCAAGAAGGATCAATAGGCTACTTACTAGCTTCCACACACTCAAGTGGACCAAGGGTAATCCTACCATCGGCAGAGGGGCTCAACTTCTTTGGTTGAAGAGCAAATATTTCAGTGATGCCAAGTTCCTGTGGTCGGGTGAGATAACCTTCGTCTGATCGCCACTTATTCTCATTGCCATCACAATTACAAAATAATCCTGGATGGGCACACTTCCTATCAGCTATAATCAGATAATTCCAAATTAACTTATGTACCTTTGGCTTTCTTCGAATTGGTTAAAGCTTTGCTATTTTAAATGATAAATTTTTAAATCAAAAGATTACCTATTGTTCAAAGTAAAGTTGAGATCAATACTGAACTAAGTAAGAATATTCATCCAGGTTATCAAAACAGAGTAGCTGCAACATCTCAAGGAGGGCTAGGGCACTGAGATGAAACTTTCAGGGAATGTTTAACTGAATCAAAATACACCATGTGCATCCAGCTTCTAAAAGGGCACCTTGAAGGTTTCTGAAATTGCATCCAGTTCCTATACAATCTCAGGAATGACGAAGGGAATTAATTTGGAACTTTCCGTTTTTTCAAGGAGACTGTTGAACTAAATTAAAGGACATTAAATGAATCCATGTTGTCACAAGGACGTATCCACAATATTTCAGGGATGGCTAAAGGTATTAAGTCAAAACTTCAGGGAGTGTAGACTAAAATTAAAAAACACCATATACATTCAGGTTTTCAAAAGAGCGCATCTGTAGAATGGCAAGAATGGCAAATGGAATTAGTTTCAAACTTCCACTGCATGTTGAGGACAGAAACTGAATTAAACCGAAAGACATTGCAATGATGCTTAAATCGTTGCTGAAGGTGTATACGCAATATTTCAGTAGCGGCTATTGGTTTTAAGGAGAAACTTTAAGGGCATGTTGAACTAAATAAAAAACACTATAAGCTTCCAGGCCGCCAAAAGGCCGTAATAGCAACGTCTCAGGAACGTAAAAAGGCATTAAGCTAAAAATATAAGGGAATATTGAGGGCGATGTTGAACTAAATCGAAAGACAGTGTGTGCATCCAGGTTATCAAAAAACGCTTAATGTCTATAAAAAGGGGTACTTAAGTTGAAACTTGAAGGAAATAATGAGGCGATTAATGAACTATACCTGTAATATTTCAGGTACGACTAAGGGAATAAATTAATAGCTTAGAGGACCCAACTGGAACTTTTAGGTAATACCAAGAGAGTGATTAAGTAAACTTTAAATTTCGAGTTGGGGAGGTGGGATCGAGAGGAGTCCACGAATGATAATAAGTTTGTGAGGATGTGTTATTATATTGATTCTTAGTTAAAACGTTGTTTTTTTATGTAGATCTGAAAATGAATCTAAGAATGAATCGAGCAATCTAACAATTGAAATGCCAAGTTTTTGCTAATCAAATAAAAACAATGGTCACTTTTAGTTTATAAATTTATTTTTGTAGGAAAAGGTCCGATAATACTTTAGTCGTGATAATGTGTGCCAGAGGGTGTCCTATTCTGGCACAGTGAAGCGACTTGAAATGTTGTATCACGTTGATGGTGGCTGGCAAAACATGCACCTTTGGATTTAAAACATGGTTTTTAACAAGAGAATATCAAGAAAATGTCTTAAGAAAGATGAGGTTGGTCAGAGGGTGCCAGAGGGCTAGTAATACTGTGGCACAGTAGCGTGAATTGACATGATGTATCACGTAGGGTTGTCTTGCGAAAACATGAACCAATGGATTTAAGGCATCGTTATCTGAAAAAAAATGTCTTAGAAATCATGAGGTAGTGTCAGAGGGTACCAGAGGGCCATGTATTGTGTGGCATGGTAGCCGTAGCTTGTAATGGTGTATCTCGTTTAGGATGGCTTGTCAAAACACTAACGAATGGATTTAAAGCATAATTTTTAACTAGAAAAAACCTTGAAAATGCCATACGATTGACTAGAGGTGCCAGAAGGAGCTGTGTGCCATCCATAGTGTGACACAATGTCGTGAACTGACATTATGTATCACGTTGAGGGTGACTTTCAAAAACACGAACCATTGAATTTTATGTTTATTTTTATCATAAAAATATCTGAAAAATGCATTTGGAATGGTGAAGGGTGCCAGAGGATGTCGTATGTCATCCATAGTGTGACAGGGTGATGTGAAAGTTAAGGTGAAAGGTGTTAAAAGAATTTTTTGCGGAGGAGGATGGAAATCTAACGCACAGTCAAGGAAACGAGGCTATTTCATTAAGACCTCTCAGAAATAACTCTTAAAATGGGTTAAATTTATCTCTAATAATAAACCTTTGCCTCTGGAATTACTTGCTTGGGTGGGCTAGTCACAAATTGTCACGGTGGCGTAAATATGCATAGTCTTGGCTAAAAGAAATGTGGTAATTTCATTATTAGCTCTCAGAAATAATTCAACATATAGTTCAAATTTATCTCTAATAACAACCCTCTCCTCTGGAATTGGTTGCTAGGGGTTGGCCAGCCACATATTGTCACGGTGGCGTGAAAATGCATTGCCAGCACTCAAAGAGACACGGTATCTTCATTGAGACCTATCAGAAATAACTCTTAATATGGTTCAAATTTATCTCTAAAAGAAAACATCCTCTCTGGAATTGCTTTCTTTGGGGGAAGACCAGCTACATTGTCACGGTAACGTGAATATACATAGTCTTGGATCGAGGAGACAAAGAAACGAGGCATTTTTATTAAGACCTCTCAGAAATAATTCTTAGTATGGCTTAAATTTGTCTCTAATATCAACCCCTAGAATCGCTTGATATTTCCCCGCCTTTTTTTATTCAAGCTTGTTTTTTGCCTATATTTTATCCTACATCAGTTTTTGTCATGTTTTTTCCATTTGCCGAGTTTTAACTGCTTTTTTCTGTGTTTTAGTAATGCTTGTAACATTAATTTATAAATAAAACCTGTATGCACAATCAAAAGCCTTCATTCTTTAGATTTCTTGTTCCAGGAAAAATCTTCAATTATTCCACTAATAAAATTGAAGTATCTTTAGCCTATTTACATAGGTAAGCTCTTTCAAGATTACATCTTATATAAGTTCTAAATTATGTTTAGTGAAGAGGAAAAGAAGAACTTTTGATCATATATGAAGGTGTACCATATTTTAGCCTTAATGGTACTCTCGCTTTTATTTCATCTCTGATAGCGCATTCAAGTTCCAATTGACTAAAATATTATATTACTAAAAAGTGTCCAAATCCCCAATATTATGTGATAATAGCCCTTTCAAGCATTACTTAGCAAGCAGGTGCACTTCAAATGTCACCAAGTTCCACTATCCGATTTTCTCCCTTGAACGTCAATTATTACAGGTATATGGGAATAGGGAATCCATTTAATCAGTTTAGAAGGCGGAACAGGGGATTCTTCGTGCGTTGAAATAGGTTATAACGTAAAAATTATTCCTCATATAGTAATATTAGAAAGGCTTTCATAGTCCAGCTGACTAGTGCTCCAATCCATTGAGGGAAAATCTCTTTCGAATCCTAATACGTACAAAATCTTTATATTATAAAAGCTCCCTGAGAAAAACGTCTTGAATGAAAATTAAACGTAAAAAAAAACACTTGGAAAGAAAATGAAATCCTGAAGAAAGAATATCTGAAAGTATTATTATTATTATTATTATTTATTTGAAAGCCCGTCACACGAAAGCAAAAAGACAGAGCAGTAAAAAAAAATAAAACAGTAAAGACAACAACTAAACACTTTGCAAAATACAAGACAAGCAACTATACGAAATAAACCAGAATAAAAAAAAACTTATTAGTGAAGCAGTATACTTTACATAATATATCTGCGAAAGAAAAAACTTCAAAAACAGTGACATATTATATATGCTGCAGAACGATAACGTTTAAAAAGTCTTACAAGAAGTGACATTATTTTTATTATTAAAAAATATAAAAAACCCGTCACAATTAAACACACAACAAACGGAGCAAAGGAAAAAGAAAAACACAACAAATCACTGCTTAAGAATGTGGGACCAATCCTTTAAATCCCCATCTATTTTTCTATTATGTTTTGCTATCCGTCTGGCAACGGTAACCTTTGGGTCAGTAACCTTGGATTAGGTAATAGCGTGTGAATTTCTATACCACGGAGGCAGATGAAGCAGAAACTTGGCAAAGCCAAACAACATGGATCAGATTTTACTCTTGTTGGTTTTGGTTAGGATTTTTCAGAAGGGTGTGGTGTATAGAATATGGGGAAGGGCAACAGTCTTATTTAGACTTGCTAGAAGAGGTCGGTTGAATAGAAGTTTACAAGATACTGAACAGAGCTAGATCCAAGCAAGATGGAAGGGGCAGGGGAATCTGTTTTCCAGTTAAACAGGACAATATCAGAATAGGAGGAGTTGAATTCAAGCCGAACTTTCTGGTATTCCAATGCAAGGATTCTAAAAATTTCAGTGATACGTTGAAGAGTTCGACTACGGCTTAGGATGTCATCAGAATAGCACATCAAGGAAAAGTTTACAGAGGCCAGAATCAGTGAAGGTTGGCACAGATCTTGCGCTTCCAGCACATAGTTATTAAAAAGGTCGGGAATGGTGACAGCTCCTTGATGGGCCCTTTTCTTGACTAGGATAAGCTATCTACGTGGAATCGGGGGCATGCCTTTATCTGAAGTTAGTTTCAGGCAGATACGTAGTCTTGAATATAAATCCCGAAGAGAACAAATAATGGCCAGATTCAACCCGCGTTTACCATTTTTCAGAAGCATCGCTACAAGAGTGAAACGCACGTCTTACATCATATCCCTCCAATACAAGGCTTTCTCCGGACGAATTGACACCAATCAAGACATTTGCAATAGCGGTTAAAGCGTTGGCATATCCGGTACCAGACTTAAGTCCGAACTGGTGTGAAGGGGTATAGCAAACTTTTTCAAGTTTCCTAATAAATAGTTGCTCAAACAGCTTGCAAAAGGATGTAGCTACAATAATAGGGCAGAATGATGTACAGTGGACATTACGTTTACCTTTTCTGGAGATGGGAGTTAGATCTCCGATGCAAAAAGAAGAAGGAACGATAGGCTGAGTAAAAATCATCTGCACAAGCAGAGACAGATGAGATGAAAGAAGTTTTCCCTGTATTTCAAATAAATCCGACAAACTTGGTCAATACAAGATGAACGTTTCAATTTAAATTTTTGGATGGCATCTTCGGCAGAACGGGTACTGAATACAAAATATTCATCGGGTTGAGCATCCAGAAACTTATCCAGAGTTGCTTCATAAGACTGCTCTATGATGTGATCAGGGGCAAAACACTCAGATTCGTAATATGCATACCATTCAGCTTGTGGAATATCAGCCGAGGACGGTGACCAAGAAGGGAGTGCTGAGGAGGAGAAAAATTTAAATACCATATGTCGATCTTGTTTTGCACGGGAAGAGTAGCAATTAATAGGATATCTACGATGCTGAGCAAGAATTTTGGAAAACTTCCCGCTTTGAAAAAATCCGTATGTCATTCACATGCCCCGTAGTAGGACGCCCACACTCTTTCCACATAGAAAACCAAACCTTTGTGTATGGATACGAAGTAAAAAGATCTAGATTTGTGGACCATCTAGGAACAATTCATTTGAAGTCACGTTGCATGGGGACGGCTTCTTTTTCGGCAAAGCGAAGGGCATGACATATTTCAGCACATTATATATCAAGAAAAATCAGGACCTCATATTTAGGCAACTGGAGTGACTTTTGGAGGAAGTGAAATAGGACATTAATTTTACTTAGAATCAAGTGGACTGACTCGATGAATTAAATTTGGTCAATGTTTGACTGATCACGACGATACCTCCACGCTGAGGGATCCCTTGCTAGTGGACTACTTTGAGAAATCGAAGATGCTTCACCGATAGAGCAAGTTATATGTACGTGGTCAGAAAGCTGATAATGAAAAATAACGTTAACCATATCGGCGGTTAGATTTGACGATACAGCGATGTGGTCAAAGACAGAGGTTCGCGATGACGTGTGAATATACGTAAAATCGGACATTTTATCTAATATACGCAAAAAATAACAAAATAAGCCCATAACTACAGTAGTACGTGGATACACCTGGAAATCTGGCCATGTTTCTTCTACACAAGAACTTAACTCTTTTTGCATGATAAACCAAATAATCGCTCCGCCTGATTGTTGGAGTTATCAGTGGATATATACACGCTAATATAAGCACAGGAGTCCACTCTCACGGCTAAGTAATGATCATTTAGTTCAAACAAGCTAGAACGGAGAGCCGATTTAACGAAAATAACAAGTCCATCAGAGGATCTGCCTCTGTTATTCAGCTTTCTAGCAGGCATGGAGTGCGACGTCATGCCATCACGTCTAAGTATGTTGATACCATATTTAGTAGCAAAATGTTCCTGGGGGAAAATCACATAAGAACTGGAGCCGAGGCTTCGCACCACAGAAATTTTATTTATAAACGACCCGTTTATATGCCATGATAGTGGAAACAAGTCCTAGGGTTTGAGTTTTGTGGTTTTTCGTGCACTTTACACTATAACATGTGTGACCATTGGTCATGCAACAAATGCAAAATGCAATTTTTTGGCATTTAGTATAAGGCATCGATTTGTGATCGATGGAGCCATGTTTAGAACGCGATGCACTGTTCTGACAATTCATAGCAAGGTGACGATCACATGACAATTGAAGCAGCATTGTGGTAAAAACACGAGCTCTTCAACCGGAAGGCGTTCATATCCAACTTTCATAGACGCTTTCAGAAACTTATCAAGGTCAGTTCGAGACTGAAAGTTCACTTTAAATGTTCAGAACTAAATTTCCATACTGTACTGTTTTACTGCACTTGGGGATTAGCTGTTTCAGCGAAATTTTAACTAAATCTTCTCGCACTCGACTAATCGCCATGACAAAAGCATGCTCCTTGAGGGAAATATTGTAACACCCGTGTGTGCGCCACCAATACTTAACACCCATGTTTATACCGTCATTGCATAAAATCCCATGTGTGCCCAACGTCACAGCGTAACATCTAACGTGTGCGCTGTCATTACGTAACACTCCGCGTGAGCTCTGCCATTACGTAAGACCCGCGTGTGCCCCGTCATTACTTTGCAACCCACGTGTGTGTTCCCCTCAGTTACAACCGGTGATACCCCGCTTGACTAGCGGACTCCAACAAGTCCTACTACGTAACATCCAAAAGTAAACAAAACCTATTACGTAACAACCAAAGAAAAACAAACTCTCTATTACGTAAAAACAAACCCTATTACGTAATATACAGGTGCACTATAGCGTAACAGGTGCGCTACAGTATTGCGTAAGATCCAGGTGCACGTAATGACGTCTTGAGGATCTAGCAACTTCAGGTTAATCCCCTATGTCTGTTGCAAAAAGCAGAGGGCCGTCAATGTTCCCTAAGTCTTCGAAAGGCCAAAACGTTATTTTTGCTTTACTAAAAACAAATTATATTTAGATTTTTCTCTTTTGTGGCATAATTAAATCCAGAATTACTGAGGCTTCTAGAAATGAGTATTCTTATATTTTAAATAGCCATTCTACTTTCATTAATAATTTTGAGCAATGATGTTTATTATGGTAAATTTCTTTCTTTTTTTGTTGTTGTTTCAATGGAAAAAAGATGACATTCAAGTGGTTTGAGTTTTTGTGAGGGAGGGAAAGGAACATCTAAAACTGCATTAAGTTTTGATATATTTTTTGTTGCTGTGCTGCTCTTGATTTTACGACAAACAATAACATACTACTCGAAATAAAGATTTTTTCAATAAAGGGCAAATGATGGCTTGGCCTTTAGAAAGATTAGGGGACGAAAGTCCTATTCATGGTCATTTCTGTTCATTTTAAGTTAGACTCGATTGTTCAATGTAATTTTTCCTCGTTTCATTGATTCATTGATAATGTTTCTGTTCGTTATGGGTTTGAGCTATTATTTAACTTTATTTCCGCTCGTCTATACTTTAACGTAGCTCTTTACTTTTCTTGGAAAAACTTCTTGTTCTGCTTTTTTTACTGATTTTTATATATAACAAATAATATATATATTATTTTACAACATAACAATTGATAATTACCTATCTTTTATATAACCGCTACTAGTAATTATCGTTACATCGGTGCCAAAAGCAAAATAGTAGTTTTTTTAGTACCACTTGCAGTTCGCAGCAATTAGGAAATATATACTGCTGAATTTTGCATTACGTTTATACCTGAGCTGAACTTTTAAATGATATATTGACAAACCTCTGTTTAAATTTCAGTTTTATGATAACTCACAGTACTTTTATCTAACACTCAAAATACACTCTGATAAGAATCTGATTAATTTAAATTTACTCTGACCAACCAAACGTATTTACAATCACGCATCTAGGACCAAACGAACCTTTCATGTTCTCTGAATTGAAATAAACTGAAAATAAATCTAAAAATGCTTCTTGCTGTGAATGAATCGGAAGATAATGGTGGTATTGCAACATTATAATTTAACAATTCTCCATTAAACAAGAAAGCAAGAAACATATTTTTCATTTGGTTTGTTTTTTGTTCATTTTTTTTCACTATCTGTAATAAGCAACTCAACGAACAGACAGTTCGCTGCTCAATCGTAAACACTTTTTTTCCTAACACATGCAGTACTTCCAAAAAATAATTTTTGGATATTTATTCGGAATTTTGGTTATTTTCTCTTCTTTCTTTTACATTTGTATCTAACTGTGGTTTAATAATGTGAGGGTGTTCGGGGAGGGAGGAAAATTAATTTTTTTGTCTCCGTTATGAAATTATGTGGAAGAAACAAATTAATCCACTGACCTCCTTAGTGACTAAACTTAGTTTTTCAGTGAATTTTGGTGTGTTTTTTCCTGAGGAAAGAAGACAGGTCTAAAACATCTTATGGTATATATAGTTTCCATAATTCCTATATTTCCGCTTAAATCGCCAACGTTTTCCAATTTAAAGAAGCCTCCTTTCCCTGAATAAATTTCTGTGAATGTGTCTGATGGACACAAAGGGTACAACCCTCTACATTTTTTTTTGTTATTCATCGATCTCCAAAGACACTGCTTTACCTAGAATGAATATTTTGAAAATTCATGTCTTGATGTTTTGAAAATTTATATCTTGAAAATTTAGTCCTAACAGTTTTCTTTGAAAATTTAGGAAAAAATAAAGAAGAACTTACTTGCACACGGACAACGACCAGGCTTTGTGGCTCCAAGATAATCTAATATGGCACCAGATGACGATCTGAACCACGTGTATGAGTGCAGCTCCAATGGTGCTTTATAACAATCGTATTTTATATGTTGTCGACATTGGAGTGATTGTGAAATCAACGATTGCAACATATCAGGCGTAAATTCTCTATAGGTTAGCTTAATGAGAATATTTCCAGCTTTCTTGCTTCGTACTTCCTACAAAAAAAAAAAAAAAAAAAAAAAAAAAAAAAAAAAAAAAAAAAAAAAAAAAAAAAAAAAAAAAAAACGGCAAGCATCATTTCTTTGATAAAATTGTAAAACTATTAGCAATATACTTCTAGTTTACTTCTGCTATTAGCAGTCTAATGGTCTTTAAATGGTTTTAATATTTAGATTTAAAGAAAAACCAAAAGGGACAAACTGGGACAGCTTAGAAAATTCAAATTATTTTAGAAATATCTATCAGTATTACAAGATATGCACACCATAATCCCACAACAAAACGTACTACAGAAATTTGAAACTATCTTGAAATCGAATTTTTGTTTTGAACAAACGTCAATTGGCGGATTCAGAAGTTTAGGAAAAAACGGGAAGAAGGGATGAGGCGATATATAGAAAAAGAGAGTAATAATTTAGGTTCTTGTAGTATCAAAAAACCAGAAATTAAAAAAAACATCCACAAACAAGGTCAAATTAAATGTAAGGATTTAGGATATTATGGAGAAATTCTTGGAATTTGGGGTACGGCATGGTCTAAAAGATCCCTTCCGTTTCATGTCCTACCTGCTAAAAATGGACTTATTAAGTAAAACTGTTTTGGCAAAATGCAAAAGTTTGCCAAAAATAAAAATTATGCAGCAATCAGTTTTTGGAAATTTTGGGTTTACTTTAGGTTCTAAGTATCTGTAAAAAAAAATCCCAGTGTTCGAACTCTTAATATAATATTACCGTTTTAGGAGTTTCTCTACACCATTTATAAAGCATCTGCAAAAATCGGTGGAATTCAGGCACTTCTTAAGAGGCATAGAAACACACACAAAAAACCCTTTTATACATGCCAGGCTTTGAGACGGCTTATTAAAGAATACAGTTCTATCGTTAATTTCAAGTTCTCGAACAGCAACATTATCTTTGGCACACAAAAGAAGATATTTTTTATAGCTATTTGATTCTAATGGTAATTCATTTAGCAAATTAAGTTGACAAAGACCAGTGGCGTCAATTCACAAGAATATTGAGAGGCGATGGGGGGGGGGGGTTAAAATATATTTTCAAATATGTAAGAGGATATTTGTCGTTTTTCATTCTTTTTTTCATGAAAACACGCCGAAAAGATATATTCCGAAAACCTAAGAGGGACAAAAAAAATCCTTGATCCAAAATGTACTTTCCACTTTTTTGTAGTGTTTGACCATTAATCCTTTATTATGTTTAGTATTTTCTTTATGGCTTGTTTTTCAATAAGACCAATACTTCAGATAAACAAATTAGAAGAATTCTAAACAACTTTCCACTGATTAAATGAAAATTCAAATATATTTACCATATCGGTGGGCAAGTTGTGATCAACGACTGTTTTTCTGGCTCCAGAGGGCTCAAATTGACATAGAACATGAGCTGGGGGGTGAGGTCCGTTGCCGTCTATATCTATCTCGTAGACACCGCTTTTGTGATAGCCCAACAACGCCAATTCTTCACAAGTTCTTTTATAAAGCGCTGAAAAATGAAACCATTGCTCATCAATTTGCGAAAGAGGCATGCCTCAAATCCTAAGGAGGTAGCTTATATTATTATTACTATTATTCTTTCCTTTTAAGAAACTCTTAATATCTTGAAGTTACAAAAGATTTAGGAACAAGGCTCAAGAGATAGGAGGGAAAGAGAGAGAGAGAGAGAGAGGGGGGAGGGAAGACAGAGAGAGAGAGACAGAGAAAGGTAAATTCAAGGTTCTGTCATATAATTAAAAATACAATTTTTCAATGAAAGTAAAGAGCGACACCAAAACACAACACGAACAGAAATTATTACGCCATTTCCTAAGCCCCTCGTTCTTTGCGTTAACCATACCTTGAACCTTAGTTCCTCCAGTACCTTCAGAGGCACACAGGGCGTCAGTAAGTAGCCTTCAATCTTCCCTCAAGTGGGTCGCAGCGTAGATGTTATTCCACTCTGGGATGAGACTCGTCTGAAGAGCTCTTCCATTTTTTACGTTAAAGTTAAATTGTTTGTCATAATTCATTAAGATCGACTATGAAAATATAGGGTTGTTTAATTAGAAAAAGAAGTATTTTAAAGCGCTAAAAAACTCTAATATAAAAAGTGAGGGGTAAAGGAGTAGAAAGCCCCCTTATATACAGATTTCTGTTCGTTTTCAAGTTTGAATTTTGCTCTTTACTTTCATTAAAAAACTTTTTATTTAATTTTTGATCAATTTTAAAACCATGCCCAAGATTACCCCACATGTGAGGAAGGCTATTTCCCCCCAAACACGACTTTTTAAATCCAAATACAACAACTGCATCAAAATGCTTCAAGTAAAGGAACTCGTCAACTCTTCGTAATATGAAAGGATCTTTTCTGCCTCAGACATACTCCTTCCTTCAACCCCTTTTTTGTATCCAAGTTTGGTATTTTTAAAACAATACTTTGAGAATGATCATCATCTCTTAAAAAGTGTAGGCCCATGATATTTATTAGGAGCGGGTAGGGATCTCATATATTGAAAACTGTTTATCTGTTCATCTTTCAGCTTTCAAGGCTTTCAGCTTTCCGGAATGGGGACAATGGCCTCAGAAAATAAGAAGCTATTAAACATTGTATACATATACAAATAGGAAAATGAGTTATATTACCATTTAAACATCTTTTTAGTCTTTGGAAACTGGTAAGCATCGTTAATGTTGAAAAAATTACGAAACTTCTGAGCCCTCCCCCCCCCCCCCCAATACTAAGTAGATTTAGCAGAATTTTTGCTCTTAACATCCCGAAGCAAACGACACTTGAAAATGGAAAAGATATGATCATCCCCGAAATTCGTACGCTTTTTCAGTGAAATTCATAACTTGGAAAATGGTAATAGTGACAGAAACGATGGAGGAGGGGGCAGAGAAGTTTAGTTACACTGAAGATGTCAGTCACCTTTACTGCAAGATGCATTGCATTGGCAAGATAGATAGTATCACCAAAAGTGAGATTAATGACACATAAATGTCCAATACGCTGAGCTTCTGCAACACAAGGACAGCAAAGGAACATACTACGGTATGTTCTATATAGGAACATATAGGCAATGCAAATTGATCGTAGAATCCCTTTTGAAGTGTATTTAAGTTCAAGTTTTAAAGCACTATCTTTGACCTATACTGTTATCAAAGAAGCAGGTAATATGAATCATTTTCTTTGTATAATTTTTAAAATTAATTAACTCATTTTCTCAATTGAGAACTAGAAGTAGAATTCTAAAAATATAAATATTCATTTCACTAAAAAGCTTGAAATCATATGTATGGGGATGAGACAAAAGAAATTCAGAAGAACAATGGTGTATTTAATAAAAATTTATGAATCCAGTTTTGAGAATAGGCAGATAATGAATGGGGTTCGTAGAATCAAAAAATTTATTCAAGATGGAATCCACAAAGGATAAGGGACAAAATAGACTGTTGCTTCCTACGAACGTGAAATGACGCATAAACACCGACGCAATGTAGCCATTAAATAACAACAAAGACCACACTGCCTTTCCACAATACAAACAACAAAAGGCAAAAACAATAAAGAGTTACTTTAAGATGGTGTAAATTTTTCTAAATGATTATTTTGGCTCTATGTATAAGAACCGCTATCAGAAAAGCACGGATAAATATAAAATAGGACACAAATAAATACATGAATATTAAAACAAAATTAGTTTAGGCGTATATTTATCTAGAACATAGTAAAAAATTACATTTATCTCTGAAATTAGTATATTTATCATTTCCATTATCATTTCCTAAGGATTTCCAATTAATATACTCAGTCATTCCTGAGTAATGCCCCTTCGAAAAAACCACAAACATATATTGTGTTTTGATTCAGTACAACACTACTCACTATTCTTTGAAAGGCTCCCCTGAATGCCATTCGTCTCATTGGAAAGTAAAGTTCCAAATGCATAAATTTCTCAATAACATATATAACAATGAACGAATTGCTCTAAGGACTCTGGGCAGGTTGAAATCCCCAAAGGCGTAATTACTGAATCTGTCAACAATACTGAACAAAATAACGCCGTTAAAATTTTGATCAGTTGTGTTTTAGAAAATGACAGGCTTGGGAAGGGGGAATGGTTGCCATCCATGACTCTTAATCCTTAAAAAGGGCACTAGAACTTCCCATTTTAAATAAAATAGGCCCTATCCAATCCAAAGTTTACAAGACTCCCCATTCCATAAAAACCTCATTTGCCCCGGGGCATAACTTACAACCCTTTCTCTTGGGCTCTGGGGGGGGGTTGTGCCGACCCTGAAGACATTGGTATATTCTTTTTGGACTATTTTGATCAAAATAACTATCTCACAGTTTCGATCGGACGCATTCAGGGAAAAGAGGATGTCAGGGAGGGGGCTAGTTGCCCCCCCCATCTCTTTCGAATCTTACAAGGGAACTAAAACTACACATTTCCAGACAAATAAGCCTCCTCTAAAGTTCACACAACCACTCCTTCCATAAAAACTGTATACGCCCCGGCGCAAAGCTACAACCCTTGCCCAAAGGTCCTGGGGGGCTGTTTCAACCCTGAAAGCCTTGCTATGTGATCTTTGGACTATTTTGAACAAAATCCTATTCTAAATTTATATCAGATATATTTCGGGAAAACACGACGTGTAGGGGGGTGGCTGCCCTTCAATCACTTTGACTCTTAAAGAGGGCACTAGAACTTCTGGTTACCAATCCAATGAGCCCCCTCCCAAGTAAATACAACCACCTTCTCTATAAACTTTATATGCCCCCAAGGCATGACTTACAACTGTTGCCCTGAGGGCCGTGGGGGGTGTCATGCTCAAAGATAGAATTTCCCAATCTTTCAACAGCGCTGAACAGAATGTCTATCTCTAAATTTTCATTGGATGTATTTGGGGAAATGATGGGCCTGGGAAGGGGGCTGGGTGCCTTCCAATGACATTCGACTATCAAAAAGGGCACTAGCAGTTTTATTTTCCAATCGAATGAGCCACTTTTGAAGTTTCTATGGCAACTCCTTCTATACGAAGTGCCCCAGTCTAAAAAAAGTAACAAATCAAAGAAAAAAAAATAATCAAACAGTCCGTGGTAACGAACTGTAGTAAGGAGCGACCCAAAAGTAAATCGTAAAAGTAATTAAAAAGTAAAAAGTAATCGGCTCAATAGTAATCAAAACTCTAAAAAACGGAGTTTTGATACCGACAGCTACATCAAAAGAATCTCATTGTAATGCTTCTCTTAAATATATAAGTTTTATCAAGTTTAGTTTTACCCATCAAAAGTTACGAGTCTGGGAACATTTGTCTCATTTTATAAAATAGGGAGAAACACCCCCTAAAAGTCACAGAATTTTAACGAAAATCATACCGTCACATTCAGCGTACCAGAGAACCCTTCTATAGAAGTTTCAAGCTCCTATCTACAAAAATGTGGAATTTTGTATTTTTTGCCCGAAGGCAGATCACGGATGCGTTTTTATTTGTTTTTTGTTTGTTTGTTTTTTTCCAGGGGTGATCGTATCGACCCAGTAGTCCTAGAATGTTGCGAGAAGGCTCATTCTAACGGAAATGAAAAGTTCTAGTGCCCTTTTAAATGACCAAAAAAATTGAAGGGCACATAGGCCCCCTCCCACGCCAATTATTTTCCCAAAGTCGCCGGATCAAAATTCTGAGATAACCATTTTATTCAGCATAGTCTAAAAACCTTATAGCTCTGTCTTTTAGAACGAATTACTCCCCCAAATTCCCCGTGGGAGAGGCTACATCTTACAAGCTTTGAGCAGTGCTTAATGGTTATTGGGATTATTACGCATATGAGGGGTTCACCTCCTCCTTATACCTCGCTCTTTACGCTAAAGTATTTTTAGTAATTTCAACTATTTATTCTACGGCTTTTGTGATTCAGCGGTCATTCTTAAGGAATTGGGACAAAATTTAAGCTTTAGTATAAAGAGCGAGGTACTAAAAAGGGGGTAAAACCCTCATATACGTAATAAAAACAAACGAATACAGAAATTCGTTACGTAAGCTAATTCGTAAGATACGTATATCTTTTACTAATAAAAACGTTCGTAAAAAATTAAAAGTTCGAGTTGCCTTCTTAAGTAACCAAAAAATTGAGGTAGCAACTAGGCTTCCTCCCCCGCTCTTTTTTTCTCAAAATCATTCGATCAAAACTATGAGAAAGCCATTTATCCAAAAAAATAAATATGCAAATTTCGTTTTGATTATTTATATGCGGAGAACCAAAATCAAAACATGCATTAATTCAAAAACGTTCAGAAATTAAATAAAAAAAAACAAGTCTTTTTTTAACTGAAAGTAAGGAGCGACATCAAAGCCTAAAACGAACAGAAATTACTTCGTATATGAAAGAGGCTGCTCCCTCCTAAACGCCCCGCTCTTTACGCTAATGTTATTTACTGTTTGAAAAAGTAGAGTTGAGAGAAAGTGTCGAACTTTAGCGTAAAGAGTGGGGCTTTGAGGAGGGAGCAGCCTCTTTCATATACGAAGTAATTTCTGTTCGTTTTAAGTTTTAATGCTGCTCCTTGCTTTCAGTTAAAAAAAAACTTGTTTTTTTTTTATTTAATAATACATTGCGCCCACATCGCTCTTTACTGAAGCAGCACTATTGCACTGTTTATGGTGACAAAGTCAATAAAGATTGGTTGCCTTAATGTGAATACTATCTTAATTTATGGGCCTTTTTTCTACCAAATACCATGCCTGTTATAACTAGATTGTTTTAGCTACAAAATTGCAGCAGTCTATAATCGGTACTTTAGCAGTCTATAATCGGTCTTTCCAGCACTTAATTTACCCAGACTTTAACCATCTTTCCTTATTTCTACCAACCTGGGTTACTGCCTTAGCATAAATATCTTATTTCTACCTAGGATCGTGTTTATTTGTTCCTGTAACTGTATGCAAAATCTTTTAAATCACTAATATTTCCTTCAGTATTTCCTACAGGGGTATATACCACTATGACTGATACCTTACACTTTGTCGTCATAAAATCAGCGAAGAAAATTCAATAAAGTTAATTCGGGTAGTAAATCCAAATTTAATGTATCCTAACGCTGGGAGATGTGTTCCTGGAACTTCTAAAAAGTCCAGTTCAAAACGTCTGAATTAGTCAATCAAAACGTAAATACGAAAGGGGGTTTCGTAAAAACCAGCGCAGGTCATAAATTAATATCTCTTCTTAAGACCAGACAAAGCGCTTTAGCGACTTAAAACCAAACAGTACGAAATCATAATAAATCCTGGACCCATCTTAGTCACTACGGGGTTTTCAATATCTGGCAATGCTCAAGAACTAAGGTAATTCACTAACAATCTTGGACCTATTACATAAAGCCCAGTATGCATTTATGTTTGCAAATATTACAATATAATTGGAATGATGTACAATCTTGATAGATTCGCTTACCGAAATGACAGTTTTTTCCAGTGTAACCAGTGCCAGTACAATCACAAACTACACGCCCATCATCAACCATGCAGCGGCCCCCATGTTCACAAGCATTAGGTCTTTTACAGGGATCTACAAGCTGGCAATTATCCAAGGACACTTCACGGACTTTTCCTTTTACTAATAGCCTCGGATCTTGTTCCTTGCCATCGATGAGTATTTTCCTCATGCATCCAACCATTCCTAGAAAACAAAAAATATCAGTCCGAGAGGAATTATTTTCAGATATTTAAATATGATTGACTAATTAAAGAAAAAGAGATGTATCTAAGATTAGAGTTTTCCAGAATGGACTAAAAAGTGGATAACAAGAGGCCAGTATTAGCATTCTGAGGTGCTCATTAATTAATGTGCACTTCATCGACTTGTGAATTTCACACCTGCCTACAAAACAGCTATTGGGTTCCTTTAATAAAACTAGAATCTGCGTTCCTGTCTAAAGCTACCAATATCTTTTCACAGGTATTCCTCTTAAGGTATATGCTCTCTCCGAAACAATTTTGGGATAAGCCTGCTCGTGAATTCTGTGCCAAAAGGATAAGATACTTCTATCATTGTATTCATTAGTCCTAGAGCTGTGCATTCACCGATCCAGAAACTTGCTTAAAACTTACTGTCTAAACTTGCATGAGTCAATCAATGTTTTATTACGTGACTACAAACAGGTATTTCACGCTACAATACTACATAACTTACAAGAACTAACAATATAAACGAAAAATAAAAACTACCAATTAACTGAACCATCCTCAGAAAACTTTCATACTAACTTCGAACATCAAATCTATTTGTGCTATACAGGAATTTCTTCACTATTTTCCTAACATTTTTTTTTACCAGTAATCAAATTTAAATCGAATGGAAATCTAATATTACATTCTCTCAATTCAAAAATCATATCAACGTCTGATGAACATAAAAAGGACAAATATACAAGACATGCTCACAGTTTTCTATGCATCCACTTCACACGTTGGTCTATCAATTTTGCCTATTCTGTGCAAAAACTAATTCAATTTCGAATGGCCTGTTATAAACTGAGTTAAAATATGGCTTGGTTCAAGTTTTCACGCACAAATCAAATCTTTTTTTTACATCTGAAAAAACTAACAGGCCAACTTCTAACATAATTTTGAAATATTACATAACATTTATTAAACAGAGTATTTTTTAAATCACTACGGCTCAGCTGGAAAGCCGACAAATGATTTTCCATCGAAAACTCAACTCCTAGCAACTCAGCCACTATTTCATCGGTAAAAACACTATGACCTACAGAATATCTATTTAAATGAAAACTAGGCTGCACAATATCTGGCCAACAAGGGGGACGTCCCTTTTTAACAAACCTTATCACTGCCAATTCTATTGCTCTTAGACCGATTGGAAGGACAGCAGACAGGGTTGTAATAACATGATTTTGAGCACTTCTATAGAGAAATAATAAGGGTTGAACATCTTTGTGATGACTGTAACATATTCTGTATATATTTTTTGTCTAAATTTACATAAAAAAGAAACCTATCCTTTTTCAACAAATTTCAACCAAATTTCTCAGAATTTTTGATCCAACAAATACAGTATATCGAATTTCAAATTGATTAAAACCGTAAGAGAGGAGAAATATAACATACCGAAATTAACGAAGAGAAAATAAATCTTAAATACTTATTGTGCCTTACGTCACGCCTTAGATGTTCTAAAATAGTTTTACAAATTTCTGAATACAAGATGCTAGTTAAACACCAGAATTACAAACAACCAAGTGAATGATAGAAATAATTGCATGGGTTTAGACCATCTTAGAACTCTGAATTAGATATTACTTCTGGATTTTTATCAACACTGAAATTTTAAGCCTTGGAACAGCGTTTCCCGAAATGTGCGCTGAGACCCAGCAATGGCTTGTAGAAAACTTTGGTCGGATCGAAAATAATAGCAAAATACTAAAAGAAATTACTTTTTTTGACTTAGGAAGAATGCGTGATTTTTGTAAACTCCATAAAGGTTCTTTAATCAAAATGCAAACTTTACAGATTGATGGAAAGACATAGGAGAAATTTCGCATTGAAAAAGAATTTTCGCAGCACCATCTTTCGTATCGTTCGCTATTACTTTGGAATGAAAAGTTTTAAAAGTCTCTACTGGTTGCAGTAAAAGAGGAAACTGTGATTTCCGACTGGAGGAACACAATCTAAAAAAGATGCTAATTTTCCATCTCAAGATAGATTCCACGATTTTGAGAGGTTAACAAAGCTCATTTGTGTAATTAAACAAAAAAAAAAAAACAGTTTATTCACCTGAAAGTGAGAGGCAATATTAAAATTTAAAACAATCTGAAGTTGCTAAGTATTACGTATATACAGTGGGTTGCACCCTTTTCAATACCTCACTCTTCAAGCTTTAGTTTTTAGTATTTTTTATAAAAGCTTCTTATTGTTCAACGGACCCTTGTTTTTCAGGCGTCGTTCTTGAAAAACTGGGACAAAAAGTCAAACCTTGGCAAAAAGAGCAAGGTATTGAGGAGGGGGTCACCTTCCTCATATACATATTAATTTTTGGTCATTTTAAATTTTAATGTTGTTCTTTACTTTCAGCTGAAAAACTAATTGTTGAATTTAATTTCTGATCATTCTTTGAGTAATACCGAGAATTTTGATCCACCTCCAAGAAAAGATCTTGTAGACCTAAGTTTGAGATCCTCTCAAATTTATTTAGAATCTGTACCACCTTTTATCCACAAAGCATTTTAGGTACCCCTTCTAGGTTATCGGTACTAAGTAAACTATAGCTGAACTCTATAGTTAGAGAACCGCAATTCGAGACAATTCAAACCCGCTGAGACTTTATCCCGGCCGATTACCTTAAACATTTTTACATGTAAACTTGAGTTGGAAAACACAAAGTATGACAAATAAAAAGAATTTCGTTTGGGAATTCTGGCAACTTCCCCCAGTACAAAATTTCCCTCGAAAAGTTTACCCCCTCCCTCCGTAAACTTCCCTACCCTTGAAAAATTATCAACGTGGGAAATCCCCAAACAGAAAATCACTCTCCCCCCACTTGAAGAATCTGCATACTTCCCAATAACAAATACTATACGTAAACAAAGGGCAAATTTAATAACTTAAAGACCTTTTCTCAGGAGCTGTGGGGGTTCATGATATCTCCAAAGACATAGCTATTGAACCCTTCAACTATAGTGAGCAACATGGTCATCTCAATATTTTTATCAAACAACTTTGGCAAAAAGGGGCATGAGATGGGGCTAGATCGCTTCCAGTCTTTTTGGTTACTGGAAAGTAGCAATTGGACTTTAAATTTTCATTCAAATGAGCCCTCTCTTGATATTCTATGACCACTGGTTCGATACGATAACCGTTAGGGAAAAAAATACAAGCATCAGTGATATTTGTTCTGACAAAAATACAGATTACACATTTATACAAACGGGAGCTTAAAACCTCTATAGGAAGGTTTTCTGATAAGCTGAATCTGGCGGTGTGAGTTTTATTAAGATTCTAGGACTTTTAGGGGGTATTTTACCTTTTTTTTCAAAAATCACGCAAATGTCTTCGGGCTCGTAATCTTTAATGGGTAAAACTAAACTCAGTGAATCTTAAACATTTGGAATCAGCCTAATAAGCCATTTCTTTTGACACATTTATTGATATAGAAATTCCGTTTTTTAGTGTTTCGGTTACTATTGAGCCTTTTTATTATTAGTTTTTTCCAAGACTGTTCACGACAAACATAGTTTCACTGCATTCGCTGATACAATGTAAAAGTCTCACGCCTACTCTGTCATTGGCGCTTCACGGAAACTGAAATTATATTACAAATATGTTCTTTTCCAGTTATTACAGCATTGAAAAAAAAAATTACAGCGAAATAAAATCTTGAACTGATTATCTCAACCATTGATATCATTATATATCAAATACTCAGTTTGATTTTACTTGTACTTTTCAAGACTCGCATATAGTTTTCAGTAAAGCGCCAATGACGCATTAGATTTAGACTTTTACAGTGAGAGAAGGAGGCAAAACCCAAACTCTTGTTTGTAATGATTTTTGTTCGTTTTTTATTTGTATATTCGATTTAAGTTTCACTCGTTTTAAAATTTATTGATTCATTTATATTATTACCTATTGTATGATCCTTTGCTATATTTGTTTATTTAATTTCTGTTCGTTTAAGGTTTCCTTTATTCTTTAATAGTAATTTCTTGTAATTTATTCATTTATATTATTACTAGTCGTATGTTTTTTTTATATGATTGTTTATTTAATTTCTGTTCGTTTCGGGTTTTAATTATGCTTTAATAGTAATTTCTGGTATTTTTGAGTTTGAGTTATTGAAGGTTTCAATTTCGTCTGGTCTGAAGTTTGATATGGCGTTTACTTTTCTTTGAAAACTTCTTTTCGGAAAGTTTTTTGGGGTAAAATTCTACTTGTGGCTACCTTGGAAAGAGGTTAGGTTATGAAAATGAAACTTTCAGGGATGGGTCTACGCATTAAAATATGACCCGGGAAGATATTTTGTAGTAACTACCTCCGCTTCGCCTCCCTCTATATAATGCAAATTATTGCACATTACTAGTTGTTTCTGCTCACTTTTCATCCTATATTACTACTATAATCATAAATCAGTGCATATCTTACGTAATTTCAGCTTCTAACCTTGTTTATTAAAGTGTATTCGATAAATGTTTAATTTCGTCACAACCTGTCTAAACTGGAAACTATGCTGCGAAGCAGCACAGCTGCTACGCAGCTGGGCTGCGATAGAATACAGCTTTTTCTGTATTCTATATTTGTTTAATAAACCTCGTTTGAGGTTTTTTTTTTAGTTTTATCAGTCTTTGTTGAATAAATATAGACCACAGACATCACCCCGCTGCCCGCGGGGCTCATGGACTAATGTTCTTCGCTCTACAGGTAATGTTACCTGTAAGCAAGCCCAATTTACGCATTTTTAGTCTCGTTGGAGGGAGATTATAGAAAGCTAAAAAATGGATGTACTTCTCTAATGATGACAAAGAAACAATGTGCGATCATCAAAATCTTGCTATATGCAGTAACACGCACTTTAGAAAGCTTGTGACGAACCATACAGGTACTTTTAGTTGCCTACTATTAAAATATAAAAGTAAATTTATACTAGAAAAAACTGATCTGTTTCTGTTGATGCTTGAATTATGCAGGTTTATCTAAGTTTTGACAAGATTTCGGAAGAAACTAAATTTCAGCTGGGGAGGAGGGGCAAACTAGGGTCTGGGGGAGAGAGGTCTGGGAGGGGTAGTTGCCCAACTGCCCAATAGTAAATTACGTCCCTGTTGTGAAGGATTAAATAAAAAAAAACTATTTTTATCAACCGAAAGTAAGGAGCAACATTAAAATTTAAAACGAACAGAAATTATTACGTATATTTTTTTGGTCGGAATGAATAATCCGCCTCTTTGATTTTTGCTCAAAGTTTGATTCTTTTTATGAGTCAGTGAATATTTTTCAACGTATATTTTTGATGTATGATCCCCTATAATTCATGGTCTGATCCCCTATAATTCAAGGTCAAAAAGATCTATTCCTCTTAAACCATGGATGACACCTGGCCTTCTAAAGAGTTGGAGAATCAAAAATAAGCTTTAGAAAGCTTTTAAGTCAGCAAAGCCATCTTCGAATGCTGCACGTCTTTAGCGATTCCAACTACAGGAATGTTTTTAACGCTTTGTGCTGGAAGGCCAAATTCCTTTATTACTCTAAAAAATTGTCAGATTGTGGGGAGGATATTCGAAAAACTTGGCAAGTGATTAATTCCGTCCTTAAACGTTCTTCTCCAGCTTCCTCATTCCCTCCGAGTCGTGTGGTTGGTGATGTGGTTGTTGAGGGCGTTCCATATGTTCACGATGCATATACATCATTTTTTGCCAATGTTGGGAAAACTACTGCTTCTTCAGTCAGGGGTTCGCTGTCGCAACCAGATTACAAATCTTATCTTGGTCCGCCTTATCTCAAGTCGATGGTGTTCTATCCTGCTTCTGATGTTGAAGTGGCCAAGATTGTAAATAGCTTGAAAGGTTTTTCGTTATCTGGCCCTGACTGCCTTCCAACTATGGTAGTTAAGTTCATTCTACCTTCAATTATTTCTCTATTGGCGAAGCTTATAAATCTTTCTTTTGAAAGTGGGATTTTCTCCAGTTTTCTTAAGCAAGCTGAAGTAATTGTTTTATATAAAGGTGGACCTGGAAACGGTCCAGCCAATTATCGACGTATATCTTTGTTGTCTGTTTTTAGAAAATTTGTTGAGAAGACCATGCTTTCCCGTCTACTAGTTCTTCTAGAGGCTAGAAGTTTTTTTTTCATGATTTTCAGTTTGGCTTCCGAGCTAAACATTCTAAGGAACATGCATGTGTAACTCCTTTAAATTTTCTCCACACTGCACTTGACTCTGGTTTGATCCCTGATGCTATATTCCTGGATGTCCGTAAGGCTTTTGACTCCTTAGCTCATAGGATTCTTCTTTACAAGCTATCACACATTGGTGTAGGAAGACAGGATCATACTTGGTTTGATTCCTATTTGTCCGGTAGAACTATCTCCATCGATTTCCTTTCCCGCTTTTCATCTGAAATTCAGTTTGTTGTTCCTCAAGGTTCTGTTATTGGACTGTTTCTGTTTTTGATTTATGTTAATGACCTTATAGTTGGGGTTAAGAAGCAGAAACCTTCAGTTTGCTGTTGCCTATGTCATCCTGAATCTTTTAATGCAAAAAAATCCTTTACTTTCGCAGGATGAGGACGCTCTCGCTGCCTTCGCTGATGACAGTACTATTTGTACTGCAGTGGGAACTGAGTCTGTGATACTTCCCAAATTAGTGAACCTTTTTCGAAAACGTCGTTCTTTGGTTCGATGCTAATTGCCTTGCCCTAAATGTTGCTCAGTCAAGTTTTTTAATTTTATCCCGTATTTCTCTGGCGTGCTCTCAGTTAACTGATATCCACATTTCAAGGAGTTCTCGCAGTAGACCTAAGGATCGATATGTCCAATTCCTCGGTATTCTTCTCAATGAAAACCTTTCGTTCAAGCATCATATAGGACAAAATAATAATATTTCGTCAAGGTTGACACTGTTTATCAAAACACTATCAAACAGTTCGTGGTAACGAACCGTAGCAAGGAGCGACCCGGCTCAATAGTAACCGAAACTCTAAAAAACGAAATTTTTATAACAATAGTTACATCAAAAGAATTGCATTTTAATGCTGATTTTAAATATATAACTTTTGTTAAGTTTAGACTTACCCATCAAAAGTAACGAGCCTGAGAAAATATACCTTATTTGAAAAAATGGGGGGAAACGCCCCTTAAAAGTCATATAATCTTAACAAAAATAACACCATCAGATTCAGCGTATAAGAGAACCCTCGAATAAAAGTTTCAAGCTCCTATCAACAAAACTGTGGAATTTTGCATTTTTTGCCACAAGACAGATCACGGATGCGTGTTTATTTGTTTATTTTTTTGTTTGTTTTTTTCCCCGGGGGGGATCGTACCGACCCATTGGTCCTAGAATAACGCTTGAGGGCTCATTCTAACGGGAATTAAAAGTTCTAGTTCCCTTTTTGAGCGACCGAAAAAATTGGAGGGCATCTAGGCCCCCTTCCACGCTCATTTTTTTCCCAAAATCACCGGATCAAAATTCTGAGATAGTCATTTTATTCAGCATAGTCGAAAAACCTAATAAATATGTCTCTGGGGACGACTTACACCTCCACAGTCCCCGTGGGAGGGGCTGCAAGTTACAAACTTTGACCAGTGTTTACACATAGTAATGGTTATTGGGAAGTGTACAGACGCTTTCAGGTGTTTTTTTTGTTGGGGGGAGGTGTTATGCGGGGGTATCTTTCCATGGAGGAATTTGTCATGGGGGAAGAAAATTTCCATGAAGGGGGCGCAGGATTTTTTAACATTTTTTAAAAGAACATTGAAAAAATAAATATGAAAAAGTTTTTTCAATTGAAAGTAAGGAGCAGCGTTAAAACTTAATCGAACAGAAATTATTACGCATATGAGGGTTTCACCTCCTCCTAATACTTTGCTCTTTACGCTAAAGTAACTTTATTAATTTCAACTATTTATTCTACGGCCTTTGTGATTCAGGGGTCATTCTTAAGGAATTGGAACAAAATTTAAGATTTGGTATAAAGAGTTATGTATTGACGAGGGGCTGAACCCCCTCATATACCTAATAAAAACATACGAATATAGAAGTTCGTTACGTATGTAAGTTAATTCGTAAGTTGTGTATATTTTTACTAATCAAAACGTTCGTAAAAAATTAAAAGTTCTAGTTGCCTTTTTAAATAACCAAAAAATTGGAGGGTAACTAAGTCTACTCCCCCGCTTCTTTTTTCTCGAAATCGTCCGATCAAAACTATGAGAAAGCCATTTAGCCATAAAAAAAATTAATATGCAAATTTCGTTTCAATTATTCATGTGCGGAGAGCCAAAATCAAAGTATGCCTTAATTCAAAAACGTTCAGAAAATTAAATTTAAAAAAAAGTTTTTTTTAACTAAAAGTAAGGAGCGATATTAAAACAGACAGAAATTCTGCCTAATTTTTTGCCTTTGCACTTCTGACCACTATAGAGAGTGAGCTTTTTATTGTCAAAAAAAAAAAAAAAAAAAAAAAAAAAATGAGTCTTGAACCATCTTTCGGGGTCATGCACTCTTTGTGACAATTTGTATAGGTCAAACCATTTAGCATGTCGCCTAACTTTATGGCATCGCTTGGTAACTATGATAGTGATGAAGAGTAGGAAATGAAAATAAAGATACAACTTGTATGTTCGTAAAAGACATACTAAAAATTTAATACTAGTTCTTTTAGGTAGGGGGTAGAGGGGCTTGATGCCCTCCAATAACGTTTGACTCTTTAAAAGGGCACTAGAAATTATTATTTCCAAAAGAACGAGCCTCCTCCGAAGTTTATAACACACCTTGCATATGAAGTGCCTCTGGAGAAAAAACTGGAGCCTAATGACCTTGGGGTTGATGGGGGGAGGCTAGTTGCCATCGGATCAATTTTGACTCTTAAAAAGGAAACTATAACTTTCAATTACTAATCATTTGAGTCCCTCTGAAGTTTATACGACTGCCTTTTCCCTAAGAACCTTATATTCCCCCGGGGCAAAAGTTACAACCCATCACCTGGATTTCGGGGGGGGTGGATCCCGAAGTTTTGTCATCCGATCGTAGGAATATTTCAAACAAAATGGCTATCTCAAGATTTTGATCGGATACATTTGGGGAACAGAGGATGGGGCAGGGAGGGTACATACTCGCCGATCACTTTTGATGACTCTTAAAAGTTAAACAGAAATTTCAATATCTAAATCAAATGAGCCACCTCTGATGTTTTTAGGACAACCCCTGACAAAAAACCTTATATGCCTCCGGGACATAATTTACAACACTTATCTGAAGGTTTGGTGTTATCCCTGAAGTCGTTTTCATATGATCTTTGGTCTATTTTGAACAAAATGGCTACATTAAAAATTCAGTCGGACGCATTTGGGGAAAAGAGGGTTGGCGAGGGAAGGGCTAGTTGCAATCGGATTAATTTTGACTCTTACAAACGGAATTAGAACTTCCAGTTTCTAATCATTTGAGTCCCTTCCTTGTTTAGTACGACCAATTCTTCCATAAAAACTTATATACCCCTAGGGCATAAGTTACACCCTTCCCTCGGTCTCTAGGGGGGGGGGGGGTAGGTTGACCCCGAAGTTTTTGTTATCTGATCATTCGACCATTTCAAACAAACGGGCAATCTCAAAATTTTAATCGGATGCATTTGCGGAAAAGAGTGTGTGTGTGTGTGTGTGTGGGAGGGGGAAGGGATGGAAGTAGGTATCCTCCGATCAATTTTGAATAGTAAAAACGTAACTATAACTTTCAAATTATAATCAAATGAGCCACCTCTGAATTTTATACGACCTCCCCTTACAAAGAAAATCTTGTATGCCCTCAGGGCATAACATAAAACACTTGTCCCCGGGCTCTGGGCGTTTGCGTCAACTCTAGAGTTTTTATTATCCAATTTTTGAACTATTTTTAACAAAATGGCTATTTCAAAATTTTCATAGGATCGGTTTGGGGGGAAGAGGAGGGGGGCTAGTTGCCCTTCGGTCTCTTTTGACTCTTTAAAAGTGAACTAAAACTTTCAATTTTCCCATCAAATGATCCCTTCTATAAGAACCATACACGCACCCAGGGCATATCTTATAACGCGTGCTTCCGGGCCCTGGGGGGTGTGTCGACCCCAGAGTTTTTACCATCTCATGTTGGAACTACTTTTAACAAAATGGCTATCTCAAAATTTTTATCGGATGGGTTTAGTTAAAAAAGGACGTGGGGACTAGTTGTCCTTTGATCTCTTTTGACTCTTAAAAAGCGAACTAGAACTTTCAATTTTCAATCAAATGAGCCCATACTGAATTTTATACGAGTATTCCTTCTGCATGAATCATGTATGCCCCCAGGGCATAAATTAAAACGCCTGCCCTTGGGCCCTGGCGGGTTGTGTTAACCCCAAATTTTTGTTATATGATATTTCAACTATTTTCAACAAAATGACTATCTAAAATTTTCTATCAGATGTATTTAGGGGAAAAGGGCGTGGGGGGGGCTATTTACCCCCCGATAACTTTTGACTCTTAAAAAGGGCACTAGAACTTCCGATTTCTAATCGAATGAACCCCCTCTAAAGTTTATACGACGACACCTTCCATATGAAGTGCCTCTGAAAGAAAAATAACTAATAAAACATTGGAGCCGTATGGCCTTTAAAACAGGCAACGGTATAGCGTTGCCTCCGATATAGTGGAGCAAGAAAGATTAACGACTCATGTCTAATCATCTTAACTAAACAAATATGTGGATTATAATCTTACTCACCCAAATGTGGATCAGCTAGGCTTGTTCCAATGACTAAACTCTTTGCCAAATCCATGGTCCTGTTATTTTGGGCCTTTATTTTATATTTGTCATCAGCATTCAAAGAGACAAGTCCACCTTCATAACTGATTTTCAACTAAAATTTTAGACACATATGAAAAATATATTTATCTAACATGGGTGCAGCTTTTACTATCAGGAAAATATTAAAAATTCAATAATAACCTGCACCTAATTTTTGCCTGAAAACACATTTAAATCCATTCAAACTAAAAGCTACACCATAACAAGTGACAGAAAGTCCTCAACACGACAACACTAGGAAAGCGAAAAATATAATGGCATGTATTTAGACAAAGCATTTTTCGTTCTTTGATTTTGCCTGATGTAATATTTTTCGAGAGGATCTGGTATAACTGAGAAAAGCCCCTATAACTTTTTCTCCATATAACTCAATTTAGCCCCTATAACTCAGTTTAGGGGCTATAGTTTAGCCCCCATAACTCCAAGACAGTAAGGAAGTTTTTTTGGGACATATCTCAAGGTCAGGAAATATCATTAAGATGCACGGTTGTAGCTGCTCTGAGTCATTTTCTCACTAGGGGCCTCCCCAGGCTACTCAGCGGGTCCCCAGGTGGTGGATAGGCAAAACGCCCTGCAGATACGTAGGGTACCTCCATAGGAGGTGCAGACCAAGGGGCGACCTGGTTCCTGGGGGTCCATAATAGAAACTGGGGCAACCTGGCCCGGAGGCCGTAAATACAGGCGGAGGAGGAAGAAGACCCCTCAAATGTATACTCAGCAGGGCCCGCCGGCGTGTGGACATGTCCCGTGACTTACGAACCTTCTTCCACCAATGGTTTAAATTGCATAGTGATGCAGAACACCATCGTGGGAGGTTCCTTTATAGGAGAACAATTGCCGCAGGGCGTAAGATCCAGATCTATGGACAACGACCTCTGCAAAGGGCTGCCTCGTCCCTTTGGGGCACCTGCAAGTGGGGACCTTGCGGTTAACTCTGTTCTTAAGAAATATCAATGGACCTTAGACCTAGAAAAATCATGAATACGGCTACGGCGTTCTCATCCACCTCATTATCCAGCAGTTTGAAAGGCATATTTTGCCCCTGATCCTTATATTTCTGGACTCCGTTTTAGCCTTTGATTCGGTCACTCAGCAAACACTTTGTAAAATTCTTGAAATTGATGGAATGGCCGTAAAATTTGTCGAACTACTTAAAGCATACTGCAAGGGTTCTGTGAGCGGATTTCGTATTTACGGAGAAGATGCTGAAGAATTTCTGAAGTAAAACAAGGCTGCGTCCTGTCTCTGACTCTATTTAACTACTGTATTGATTGGGTCCTTAAAAATTCGGGGGTTCAGATTGGACAAAACCTTTCACTTGGAGACTTTGAACACGCCGATGATGTCGTAACTCTCTCCGACCCAAAGAAGAGATAGTTACTTGGGCGGATCGCATGGGCTTGAAAGTCAGTACAGGGAAAAAAAATTTATGGCAATAAATCACAAAGATCCTATTTCGTTAACTGTAAATCAAGTACGGTTAGATTAGGTCAACCGCTTCACATACCTTGCCTCCCAGCTTTGTAGTGATGGATCTTCTGACGCCAATATTCAACAGCGATTGCAGAAAGCACAGACGGTCTTTGCTTCCCTTGGAAAACCGTTGTGGAACCAGCGTGAAATAAGTGTAAGAACTAAAGTTCGAGTCTACCTAGCTTTGATTCGGAAAATCCTTCTTTATGGATGCAAAAGTTGGTCAGTAAAGCGACTACATGGAAATGCACTGAATGTGTTTGAGCATAACTGTCTAAGTAGCATCCTCAGGTTAAATCTGAATGACCGCATATCAAATATGGATATACGACGAATCTGTGGTATCAAGAGATGCGTTGCCATCACGACCAATGAGCGTCAAATGAAATGGTTGGGCCATGTCTTACGGAAGCCAACAAAGTACTTGCCTCGTCGAATCGCTCTAGCTGAGCCACTTAACTCATGGAAGAGACGCCAAGAAGGACAGCAGAAAAGCTGGTGGAACTTGATTAAATTAGACCTTGAACCTATTGAGGGTTCAGAAAGTTTGGTCACAGATGGACAACTCAATGGCTCCCATTTGCAAAGCAGCTGGCAGTAGACAGCACTACGTGGTTCAAACAGGTCTCGAATATCCTTTATACCGGGTAAGGTGGAAACGCCTGATTCTCGCCACAAGTACGACCACAAGTACGGCTGTATGCTTAGAAGATTATTTTTCATCGAAATCTATGGAGAAAATTATGTTCGCAAAACGCTCAACTCTTACAGAATTTCAGGAGTCGCGTATCAAAAGGACGTATCTCCACAATTGTAAATTTGCAGAGGAGCAGAAGAAAAACGTCAAAACTTTCTTATTTCCCGTCTGAAAACCGTAAAAGAAAACGGATTGATACATATTTAGTGTATATTTCGATCCATTTTAATTTGACAGTTATCGGAGGGAAAATGAATAAGTTTTAAGGTTTTTTTTGCTCTTCTGGAAATTTACAATTATGGAGATATGTTCTTTTGATACCGGACTAACGATTTGAGACATTTCCATTTCCTTTCGTTTTGGGCACATACATATTCTGTATTTAACTCTTATTTATTTTCTGCATATGAAATCAAAGAACAATTATAAAATATTTAAGAAAATTTCTTGAAACTAGCACACAGTACGGGTATCTTCTGACTGTTCTGGCTGGTTCAAAAGTTGCGAATAAAATTTTGCTAGGTCCAATACATTTGCCATAATATACTCTTCTTTTTGTATGTCATCTTGATCAGTAAGGCTTGACTATGTAAAACTTTCATTCTTCATTTTATTTTGACTTTAAATTCTCATTTTATTTATCTGATTCAGCTAAAAATCAGGATCGAATGAGACCTGCCAACCTTTCGCGTCGGTTTCTTTTTGTTATCACGCACCTGCTTTTCAAAAAAAAAAAATATTCATTATCAAGTTTTACGCAATTCCAGATAGAATTTTATTTGGTTGTGTAGAAAATGATACTACATACCGAGTTTTTAATCAGGACCAATCAGTAGGTTTATCGAAGTTTCCCAATCAGTTTGCAATAAAATATCAGCTTCAAAAAGAATAAAAATGTGTTTTTAGGGTAACCAGAAAAAATATAGTAAGAATATAGAGAAACTCAAGATGAAAAGTACTTTTACAAGAAAAGCACTGCAACCATTCCATAGTAAGTAGAAATATTTCATAATGTTTCGCAGTTACGTAACCTTAAATTGACCAACCAATAGGCAAGAAGTTTTGCAAAAAATATCTCTCTGGCTAAGTAAGCCAGTTTGGATACTTAATCAAATGTAAAAATAGAATTAAATAACAATTATATCAATAAAGTTAATTGGGTTTTGGCCATATCTTCTTAAAATCAGTAATACGTAAGGACTTCCACTCTGGATAACTTGAGAGCCCAAATTGTAGTCCATAGGCCTGTGTCTCATTCAACATTCCATTTCCTCAATTTCAAATATTTGGAAATGTTGTACATTTTTCGACTTTTGATCTTTCACAGAATTTTATATATTTGATATTACAGCACGACTGAACTAAATCAATTACGTTAAGTAAGTTTTCCAAGACTAATTTTTTTATTTCCATTATAATTACAGCAGCCCCCCCCCACCCACACCTTAACTTTCCCGATTCATGATCAAACGGGGTTTATTCACGGAACATTTCCAATGAAAAATAATAATCATTAAAGATCCTGCTATGTCCAAAATCTAAAGAACTAGTTCATCCTTTACCAATGGTGTTTGTTTTCCACTATCATTGGAATTTAAGATTCTCTCGACTTGTAGATTACAGATCTAAGGTAAAAGGGCTATTGCAATTTGGGACTTGAATATCCAAACACATTAAGTACGCGTTTCAAAGTGATGTTTGGTTTCCACCTTGTGTGGTAATTACTTCTACTCTTACTAATACTACCGATACTATTGAACTAAATAAAATGCCTTAAGTGCATCCAGGTTGTCAAGATATCCAGGCGGGATATCTTAGGAGTAGATTAGGGTATAAAGTAAAAACTTTCAGGGAAAATTTATGTTGCTTTAAAACTAGATCAAAAGGCACTATGTTTAGGTTGTTTGTCATTTAGGTGTCTCAGCAATATCTCAAGAATGAATGAGGGAATTAAGTTGAAACTTTCAGGGCTACTACTATTACTAATTCTGCTCATACAATTTAATTAAATCAAAAGAGTGTAAATGCATCCAGGTGATTAAAATAGCATAGGTACAATGTTTTAAGAAGGGTACAAAGTTTTAATTTTTAAGAAAACTTGAGGAGGTGGAAAACTAAAACAAAGGATACTATGCGGGTTCAAATTTTCAAAAGGGCAAGTGCTATTATAAATTGTAAAAAAAATTGTCCAATATGTAAATAGTAAGCCTAATTATGGCTTATTATAAAAAAAATAACGAAAAGATTTGAAACAATATTTTTTTCTCCAATGAAAATGACTTTGTCAATCAAAAACGAGCTGAAATTAATTTTAAAATACTTTTACTGGAAAGTCATTTATGACTGCAACCTACGATCATGACGCCTTTCATCATCTTGTATATAAAGATGAGCTTTTAGTCATTTTTTTTATTTTTAACATTATGTTTTGCTAATTGCAAAAGGCACAAGATAATTTTTTTATCTAGCACAAATTTTTATCTTGCTATCAAAAAGCATTTTTTTTTAATATTATGTTTTGCTAATTGCAAAAGGCACTAGATAAAGCAATTTCCTTTCAAATGTGACTTTAAGCACTTCTCTCTGAAGTCCCAGTGTCCCACTAGCAGTGAGGAAAAAAAAGGAAAAAGAGGAGGACGCCCTACAAAACAATTATTCTCCTTTTTGTTCTGGCCAAAGGATTGTAATTTTACAGCAGCGATTTTTTAACGCGAAGATTCCAATAGAGAACTTTTGTTTCCGTCCGACGCCATTTATGAAGTCTTCAAGGCTATCTATCGAAATTCCCATAAATTGTTTTTGAAATATATTTTATTATTAAAATTAATTAAGATAATAGTTACTATTTCTTAATCAACTACAAATGGCAATGTTTTCTCACAACTCATTTTTTTAACGCATTTTTAAAGTTTTGGGTAACCTTTGCAAAGATTCATCTTTACTAGGTTGCGGATGCTGCTAAAACCATGATATATCTACTCAGTTTAAGTGAGCTATAATTATATATATATATATACATATATATGGGTTTAAGCCTGTGTAGCACAGCGGGAGATACCCAATTCTTCAGTTGGGACGGGGGTCAGTGGTGTGACTCTGTAAGCTTAACCAGAGTCGACCCAGCTCTAAATGGGTACCTGGAGAAATCTGGGGAAGGTAAACAGGAAGGGTGTGTGAAAGCACAGGATGGCTGGCCCCCAACCCCCCATTGCACTTCCTGGCTGAAGGGCCTAGAAACGGAGATCAGCACCGCCGGTAGGGACTGTAAAGTCTAATGCCGTATCCTTTACCTTTTACCTTTATATATATATATATAATATATATATATTTATATATATATATATATATATATATATATATATATATATTATATATATATATATATATATATATATATATATATATATATTTATATATATATATATATATATATATATATATATATATATATATATATATATTTTATATATATATATTATATATATATATATATATATATATATATATATATATATATATATATATATATATATATATATATATATATATATATATATATATATATATATATATATATATGTATGTATATGTATGGCTGTATTTTTTTTTCTGGAAAACAGCTTGATTTCGTTTTATTAAATTTGGCATGCAAAGATTTTCTGGCCTGAAAAAAACGATCTAGATAGGCCACAACTTTGGAAAAATTTGTTTAGAGTCTTAAATTTGGAAAAACATTTTTCTTATGAATGATGTCTTCATATTTATTTCTGTTCGTATTGTGCTTTAGCGTTACTCTTTGATTTCATTAAAAGAAAAAAAATAGTATTGTGAGGAGGGGAATTTTGTGAACTTGTCATTACCATTAACGTTTCTAAAATACAGCATTTCCTGTTTTTGTCAGCAGAGGCATCTGCTCTGTATTTTAGACTTTTTCACCGGTTTCCTATAATTGTGCATCTTAAGACCTCCTTTATCCTAAGATTTTTTAATATGTAACCTTAGACTGGATTTTAAAATGTTTTATTGGATTAAAATATTAATGGATTTAAAATGTATTTAAAATTAATGTTAATTATTTTAAAAATGGATCTAATGGACTTAATTTTATTATTAATATTAAAAATAGATTTAATGGATTTAAAATGGTTTATCTTAATGGATTTTGAAATGTTTGGAATCAACACGCTGTCTTTAAAACTTGGAGTTTGTAACTTTGCTTACCACTGACAAGGGTCGTTCTTTATTTATCATCCATTACGATGGATATATAGAGTTTATTTCAGATATATAAGTGATAGAATTATCTGGGAAAAGGCTTATATTTAAGGAATAGGCTCATTTAAGAAAAAAGTAAGGACTTACAAAATGCCAGGAATCGTCAGCCAATTTCCTTCCTGTCCTAGCAATGATATAAAAATTTGTTTCATTGTTAGCATCCGGTATCACCATAAATTGAACTTCTCCACGAACAAGACGAATCTACGGGAAATAGAACCTAATAAAATATTGTTTAAAAATATATCTAGCTGCAATAAAAATTTCGGTTCAATTTAGTAGACTGTTTCCAAGTTTGTCCTTTTTGGGTCGTTTCCTCTGTCAATAAATTCAAATTTTGGTCTTAGAACAATAGCCATCCATTTATCGATCCTGTTAAATAATTCCTGTGTGATATAGACGGTAGAGAATCGAAAGTAAAAAACTATTTTATTTTAACCTAGCAGGTAAAATACGCGTGGAAAAGGGAGGGGGCTTCAGAATCTCCTTCCTAATTGCAACATTTTCGCAGTTTTCTCTCTACTGTTAAAACCTAGAACGAGTCTATCTTCTGCCTCTCTTTCACCTCGCATAAAAAATTTTGGTGCACATGTCACTCATGACATAGCTGTTGCTACGTAGCGCTGTTGCATATTTCATTAGACCTTGTTTTACAATTGTTTGTATTACTATATTTAATATCGTTATATACGTTAATATCGTCATCGTTATATCGTTATATACCTGTCATTCTACTTTCATTAGTTCATTTCAGTATGCTTATTATTATGGCAACTCTCTTTCTTTTTGTATTGTTGTTGAAGGTGTTTTGACAAACAAAAACCATACTGTTCAAAATACATATCGTTGTCAGTTGATTGCAATGAAATGCATGAGTGGCTTAGAAGTTTTATGATCATGGGAAGGGGACAGGTAGCACCAGTTTTATTTTCAAAGTGTGAATAGCTTTGAAATATTAATGTTTTTCCTTTTGTTGTTGATGATATGGCAAGTGAAAAAAAACACTGTGCTCAAAATACAAATTGCTTTCAGTAAAACTTAAGTAGCGTCCTGGCCTTTACAAGGCTTAAAGCAGGCATTAGCCCTCCGCCTTTTTTGGTAATTTGTGTTTGTTTTAAGTTTGACTTGATTAAGCATTGTAATTTCTGTTTCAGGTCCATTTTATTCATTTATTTTTAAAAGGCAAGTTTTTTGAACTGAAAGTAAGGAGCAACATTAAAAAATGAAATAAACAGAAATTAACCCGTATACGAGGGTGACTGCTCCGTCCTCAATGCCTCACTCTTCGCGCTGAAGTTTTTTAGCGCCTCAAAAAAGCTTCTTGCTCTAATTAAACTGCCCGTGCGTTTCAAGAGTCGTTTCTAAGGAATTCGAACAAAAAGTCAAACTTTAGCGTAAAAAGCAAGGTATTGAGGGCGGGTTGCCCCCTCAAATACAAAATTTTTCTGTTCGTTTTAAGTTTTAGTGTGCTCCTTACTGCCATTCGAGAAAAAACTTTATTGATTTAATTTCTAATCATTTTTCAAATAATACCGGGAAATCACACCTCCCTTCATGGAAAAATACCCCCCTCCCTCGAAAAAAATTCCTCCATGGAAAGTTCTTATCGCAAAAATCACCCCAGAAAATTTTACCCAACAGTTCCATCCTCGCTGAAAATTCTCCTTGTGAAATTTCCTGCGAACGATTCTGCATGGAAAATTCTTCTTCCTAGGCCTTCCGTACTCTGCTTTCCGTCGAAAATTTTCCTCAAAAATTTCCCAAAATGGATAGTTTATCACGTAGAAAATTTCTCATTGAGAGATTCTCTCGCAGGAAATTCCCCCATAGAGAATTTCTCCCGCGGAAAATCCTTCCTTTTACGGTAAAATCCTCCAAACAACTCAAACCCCACTGTAAATTTCCCCCGGAAAATACCCTGGAGCACGTTCACCTGTAAAATTGAGCTGGCAAAGAGAAAGTAAGAAAAATACAAGGAACTCTAACAAATCTCCCCGTGAAAAACTTCCAAGATAAGCACACCCGGAAACTTCTCTTCCCACAGAAAATTCTCCCCGTGGAAACCCTCCCTCCCTGTAGAAAAATTCCCCTTTCCTAAAGATGGGCCTATTCACCCCCGATAACAAATACTGTGTGCAAACATTGGGCAAATCTCATCACCAACAAGTAGTGACGGCTCAGACACTTTAAACGCAGGCGTATCCCTAGATTCCATGACATCCTTATCCCGTCATTCCATGATAGCCAGTAGTGTTTGTTAAGTCATAAAGAATGTTTTTAAGATATGCAGGTGCGAGTTACGTAATAGGGAGGGTTTACGTTGAATTTTACATCATAGGGTGGGTTTAATCTAGCTGTTACGTCATAGGGAACGTATTTTAAGAGATGCAGGTGTTAATTACGTAATTGGAGCTGGGGGTATTGCGTGACGTGATGGATTTACTGGGAGTGACGCAATCTTGCGTGACAAGCTGGACTTCAGGGGCCCGTGGGGAACCCCCGTTTGAAACAGGTGCAAGTTACGTAATAGGGAGAGTTTGCGTTGGTTTTTACGCAATAGCATGGGTTTAATTTGGTTGTTACGTCATAGGGAATACATTTTAAGATATGCAGGTGTTAATTACGTAATTGGAGATGGGGGTCACGCAACTTGATGAATTGCGTGACTTGATGAATTTACTCGGAGTGACGCAATCTTGCGTGATATACTAGACTTCAATGGGCCACGAGGAACCTCTGCTTTTAACTGAGCATGAAACAAACGTGGATGTTGCGTAATGACAGAGGGCCACATTTGGGATGTGAAATTACACGTGGGTGTTACGTAAAGGCGGTGCAAACGTGAAATGTTACGCAATGATGGTACACACATCAGTGTTACTTAATACTTTAAGCGATTTTATTCTTCGGCATTTCTTTTTCTTTCAAGGTGTTTTTTTCTTCTTTTAAAGCACTTTTTTCTCAAGATGATTTTTTTTTCTTCAGCATTTCTTTTTCTTTCAAGGCTTTTTGTTTCTTTCAAGGCGTTCTTTTTTCTTTCAAAGTGTTTATTTCTTTCAAAGAGTTTTTTCTTCAGGATTTCTTTTTCTTTAAAGAAGTTTTTTTTTTCATTCTGAGATTTCATTTTTCTTTCAGTGCGTTTTTCTTAGGGAAGTTTTAGTTAGTTTTTTTCAGTGCGTTTTATATTCTAATGGTTTCTGTCCCCATTAGGATGCAAAAGGAATTTCCATCCAATAGAATGGAGCGTTAACCAGGTGGACCATGAAAACCTTTCTATTACTATTAGTCAGGAAATAACCTTATTCAACGAAATAAACTTATTCGACCCAAGGAGAAATCCCTGTCCCGCTTACTAGAATAATGAAACAATTGATTATGTGTTTCCTATGACTATAATAATTAGATACAGAGAAGAAAATCTATTACTAGAGTTTGGTTATATTTGAAGTGCACCTGCCTGCTAAATAATGCTTTAGAGGGTATTTTCAGATAATATTGAGGGTTTTTTTAGCGCATTTTTAGTAATAGTGTTTTAACAAGCTAAGGTTAAATGTAATACAATAGATAGAAAAGATGAATTTTAAAATAAAAAACTATTCTTTAGTCAAGTCAATGACCAGAACAGTCTTTAAATATATCACATAGGACTCAATCATTATGATATCTACATTGGCCTCTTCCACCTAAACCACTTCTCCAATTACTAACTCCATCTCGAAGCTTCTAAACAATCTAATTACCTCTTCCAGTTTCTTAGGTCTTAGTTGCAAATGATCGCTTAATCCTATAAAAATAGAAAAAGAAGAATAAATTCATTACGTTTTATGTGTTTACTTGTCAAAAAATGACTGAAGAAATGAGCGACTTTATTTGAGTATATTCAAGGATGTAACATGATTTCATTCAGAATAATTTCATACAAATCGAATGTCAAATTTAAATTGATTTTTAACCCATTAATCTTTTTACCCCTCGATTTGCGAACATACAATCAAATTTTACAATTCCAATGCGTTTTCCTCTTTCATAATTTCATCCATGTTTACTCGGCTTACGAGTATTGAGTTGAAACAAGAGTGATGCACGTTGAAGTTTTTGAGGGGAGGGGGAAACCATCAACCTCGTGTGAACTACAATTGCTTATGCACCTAAGAAGTAAGAACTGCATTTTAACATGTTTCCTTCTAAATAAACCCAAATTGTACATTAATACTAAATACAACCCCTTAACGACCTTGTTAAAACCTCATCTAGAACTAGCTCCTTTAAGTTTTAACATTCAGATTTATTACCCAAAAAACACACATTTTTTTTTGCTGAAAGTGCAAGCAACCAAATTAACCCCTATAATCATACTTCTTCAGATAAAGGTAAAAAAATCAACCGAAACTTAAAGAGAGCAAACATGATCCAGATTGAAGCTTGTTAAAAAAAAAATAAAATCCTTCTCTATAAAATCCTTCTTAGACGGAAAAGACCCGCTTTTTACAATAAAATTTGACCTTTCTATCAACTTTACTTTTTAAAACAGTAAAAAACTTTAGCGTAAAGAGCGGGGCGTTGAGGAAGCAGCACCCCGTATCATATACGGAGTAATTTCTAACATTTTTAAGTTTTAATGTCGCTCCTTACTTTCAGCTAAAAAAACTCGTTTTTTATTTAATTTCTGAATGTTTTCGAATTAATGCATGTTTCGATTTTGGCTCTCCGCACATGAATAAAATTAACGAAATTTGCATACAATTATTTTTTTGGCTAAATAGCTTTCTCTTAGTTTTGATCAGACGATTTTGAGAAAAAAGGAGTGGGGTAGAAGGCTTAGTTCCCCTCCGATCTTTTGGCTACTTAAAAAGGCAACTAGAACTTTTAATTGTTTACGAACGTTTTTATTAGTAAAAAAATATATATGTAACTTATGAATTAACTTACGTAACGAACTTCTATATTCGTTTATTTTTAGTACGTATATGAGGGGGTTTGCCCCCTGATTAATACCTCGCTCTTTACACTAAAGCTTAAATTTTGTCCCAGTTCTTTAAGAATGACCCCTGAATCACAAAGACCGTAGAATAAATAGTTGAAATTACTAAAAATACGTTAGCCTAAAGAGCAAGGTATTTAGGAGGAGAAGAACCTCTCATACAAGTAATAATTACTGTTCGTTTTACATTTCCATGCTACTCCTTACTTTCAGTTGAAAAAACTTTTTTATATTTATTTTTCATTGTGTATCTGTTGGTTACTGGAAAGTGCAACTTGAACTTATAATTTTTTAAGAACGTTTTTATTAGTAAAAACTATAGTATTTGAGGAGGTTTGCCCCCTCGTTAATGCCTTGCTCTTTACATTAAAGCTTAAATTTTCTCCCAATTCTTTAAGAATGACGCCGGAATCACAAAGACCGTAGAATAAATAGCTGAAATTACTAAAAATATTTCGTAGTAATTTCGGTTCGTTTTAAGTTGTAACTCTACTCCTTACTTTCAGTTGAAAAAACTTAATTCATATTTAATTTTTCATTGTTTTTGGTTTTAAATAATGCTAGAAAATCCTGCACCCCTTCATGAAAATTCTCTTCTCCCATGACTGGTCCCATGACAATGAAGTTATCATAATGATTGATCCCAATGTGATACATTTAAAGACATTTAATGGTGTGGCCATTGACTTGACTAAAGAAGATTTTTTTTATAATAAATTCTTGTTTTCTATCAATTGGATTACATCTAACCTTAGCATGGCACAAGACTGTATTACTAAAAATACACTAAGAGGATCCTCAATATTATCGGAAAATACCCTTTAAAGCGTTATATAGCAAGCAGGTTCATTTCAAATATAACCAAACTCTAGTAATAGAAATTCTCTACTGCACCTCAATGATTGCAGTCATGAGAAACAAGTAATCAATAGCTTAATCATTGTAGTAGGCGGAACAGGGATTTCTCCATGGGTTAAATAGGTTATTTCGTAGAATATATTTCCTGAATCATATTATTAGAAAGGTTTTCATAGTCCACATGGTTAACGCTCCATTCCATTGGATGGAAATGCCCTTTTGAATCCTAATGGGGACAAAATTCATTAGAATATCAAGATTCCCAGAGAAAAACGCTTTGAAGGAAAAATGAAATATCAAAACAAAAAAAAACTCATTGAAAGATAAAGCAATCCTAAAAAACGCCTTGGAAGAAAAAAAACACTTTGAAAGAAGAAAAAAAACACCTTAAAAGAAGAAAAAAGCCTTGAAAGAAAACAAATCCTGAAGAAAAAAACGCCTGAAAAGAAAAACGCCTTGAAAGAAGAAAAAACACGTTGAAGGAAAAAGAAATCTCTTAAAGCATTTGTAAACCCGATGTGTGTACCGTCATTACCATACATCCCAGGTGTGTATACATCCCAGGTTATGTAACACCGACGTGTAAGATTGCCATTCAAAACGAGTCCTCTCCCAATCTTCTAGGACCACTGGTTTTATAAAATCACCCCCGAGACATGCGTCCCTGATCTTTTTTCTGACAAAAAAATACAAAATTCCATATTTTTGCATATGGGAGCCTGAAACCTCCACAGTATGGTTCGCTGATACCTGAATCTGATGGTGCAATTTTCTTTAAGATTCCTTGACTTTTTGGGGATGTTCTTCTTTCAAAATCCCACAAATTTTATCAGGCTCGCACCTTTTGATGGGTAATGGATTTTATATATTTGGAATCAGGATAAAAAGCCGGTTCTTTTGAAGTATTTATTGTTATTAAAAATCTGTTTTTTAGAGTATCGGTTACAATTGGGCCAAGTCACTCCTTACTTAAAGTTCGTTAACGTGAACTATGTAATGGAGATTCCCACTCGTTTTAGGTCTGGATTATTATTTAACTTTATTTCTGATCGTATTTGGTTTACTATAGCTTTTTCCTTTTCTTTGAAAAACTTCTTTGTTGGAAAAAACTTTCTTAAAATAATGCACTAAAAGAAACTGGAGTAATCACAGAGTAATGCTTGAACTAAATCTTATAAACAATGGAATTTTAATTCGGGTTAAAAAAAAGAGGGAGACAGAGAGTGAACGAAAGAGACGACGAGAGGGGGGACAGAGATTGACAGGAATAGAAAAAGAAAGAAAGGAAGAGAGAAAGAAAGAAAGAGAGAAAAAAGAGAAAGAGACAAACAAAGATAGATTGACGAGGGGATACAGAAAGAGAAAGATGAAGAGATAATACACGACATTACCTCCCAATACCCTTCTGTACCAATATCCATGACCACATGTCCGTAGGCCAAAACAGCTACTTTTTGGCTAGTCTTAAAATCCATGATCAAGTCAACTCTATTATCCAAAATAGCTCCGTCTATTTGGATTTCTGATTCCGCAAACGGAAAGGTCACAGGTATATCTTTAACTTCCTCACAAGCTTGGAACTCTGGTGTCAATATACCATGATAAGCAGCTTGGGGTCGACCAGATCTCAAACCATATAATATATTGATGTGGTTTACATAAACTTCGGACAAACATCCAGCAAAGTTATTAGTGGAAAGAAGACCTAAACAGAAATAGAAGAAATATCGTTATTTTCCAGCTCCCGATTATTATGGTTGATTTCCTATAGCTTAACTATAAAACATTAAAACGCT